>NC_141182.1:41005000-41040000 GCF_055505025.1 Bos grunniens | reverse complement strand
GGAGGAGTTTCCAACTGGCCACCCACCCATGCCACCTTCCATCAGAGAGGAAAGTATTCATAGAGCAGTTAAGGCTCAACACACCATCTAGAGCCAACTGGTACTGGTCGATGCTCTACTTAACAAAAGCGTCCTTCCTTGCAGCCAGACACTTAAAACACAGTCTGGAAAGCAGAAAGGGCATGTATATGCATTGGGAGTCATGTAAAATAAGGAAGGCTGAGTCCAAGAGCAAATGACCATCTCAACAAACCAAGAGAAGTTCACATTTAAGCCATGGAAGCAATTAATCTATATTTCCGACACCAACTCAGAGCTTGATGGAAAAGTGGTTTCTAATCCTCACTTATCTGGTGGAGGCAGGTCCTTCCCCAAATACTTCGTGTCCAGGTGTAAAACATTCTCGTTCTTAGCCTGGCTCGCGGTCAATATTACTATTATTGCTAGGACTCACACCTTATCTTTGACTATGTTTTGTGGTTCTATACTTTCAAATCCAGAATCTTAAAATAAGCGTCATAGCATTCGTCCTGCCTATCTTTCAGGGATAATGTGAGGTTCAAAAAAAAAAAGGAAAGAAAACAGATGGAAACTCTGGTGGAGGAGGCGAAGGAAACACAGTCCTGAAAGACTCTTGTTACTTTTCACTCCCACTATGCCCTTCGCTGCATCTCCTGCCCACTCCATGCATGCCCCATCTGGACAGGGAACCTCTCCTTTCCAAACTCTCGAATTACAGCCCCGGTTCCTACACTCAACCATCTTCTGCTTCCCCATGGGGCATGCTGCCAGTTCTCACATCACAGGAGCAACTCAAGGATTACTTGGGGTCACAAGACTTATTGACAAGGTCTGGGGGGCCCCTATGTATTCTCAGGTCATTGGGAAGTCTTGGGGAGGAAAGATTCCAAGACTGCAGCACTTAAGTGACATTTAGATCCTATGGTCAGAGTACATGGCATTAGCCTGTGCCTCTCACGGGCCAGTAATTCTCTTTCAGGGGGCCTGGCACTATTTATCCAACTTCATGTACCTCTACATGGCAGAAAGAGAAGAGGAACTAAAGAACCTCTTGATGAGGGTGAAAGAGGAGAGTGAAAAAGTTGGCTTAAAACTCAACATTCAAAAAACTAAGATCATGGCATCCTGTCCCATCACTTCATGGCAAATAGATGGGGAAACAATGGAAACAGTGACAGACTTTATTTCCTTGAGTTCCAAAATCACTGCAGACAGTGACTGCAGCCATAAAATTAAAAGACGCTTGCTCCTTGGAAGGAAAGCTATGACAAACCTAGACAGCATATTAAAAAGCAGAGACATCACTTTGCCAACAGAGGTCCATATAGTCAAAGCTATGGTTTTTCCAGTAGTTATGTATGGATGTGAGAGTTGGACCATAGAGAAGGCTGAGCACTGAAGAATTGGTGCTTTTGAATTGTAGTGCTGAAGAAGACTCTTGAGAGTCCCTTAGACAGCAAAGAGATCAAACCAGTCAACCCTAAAGGAAATTAACCCTGAATATTCATTGGAAGGACTGATGCTAAAACTGTAGCTCCAATACTTTGACCACCTGATGCAAAGAACTGACTCACTGGAAAAGACACTGATGCTGGGAAAGATTGAAGGCAGGAGGAGAAAGGGACAACAGAGGATGAGATGGTTGGATGGCATCATCAACTCAATGGACATAAGTTTGCACAAGCTCCAGGAGATAGTGAAGGACAGAGAAGCCTGGAGTTCTATAGTCCATGGGGTCATAAAGAGTTGAACACAACTGAGCAACTGAACAGCAATAACATGTGCCTCTATACCCAACAATGAGAAAGATGCCCAGAGTCTTCCCTGGGTATGGTTAAACTAGTCCATATTTCTCCAGAGAATTTAATTAACTTCAAAGTGCTTTATTTGTTGAAAGGGTAAAATGAATGAGTGAAATGACAGATGCACACATAAAGAAATAGGTGAATAAGTGAATGAATGCATACAGGCATGAGTGAATAGATGGAGAGATAGAATGATGATTGGCAAAGTGTAAAAAGTAATAATGCATGAACTAATATGTCAATTCAAAAATGTGCATGTAAATGAAAAAAAACACCTTATGAATGAATGGAAGAATACCACTGATATCTTTTTAATGAACAAGGATATACATGAGCTCTTATAGCATGACTAGGTTGATGTAAGATAGAAGGGAAGAAATAGTAAACAAGGTCTGATTTATTATCACAGTGTTTGGACCCATCCTTGGCTTCCTTCTTGTATCTCAAAGAACACAAATTCCTAGAAAACCCTGTGGGCAGCCAATAGGATTTTGCATAAGCCACCACAGACTCAGGATAAGCAAGACAAACATTCCTGCCTCCTGTCTGGACCCTCAGGGTGAAAGGGCTCAATCAGGTGCTTCTGATAATGAGGCAACCGGCTTTGGCGCAATCCTGAACCTGCTAGACACTGATGGATGCCCCCCGGAACGCAGAAGCTGCAGCATCAGGAGCACAGACCCTAGATGATAGCCCAGTAAGGCCCAGCAATGAAACTGAGAATTCACATCATCACCCAAGTCTCCACTTATTCATCTTTAAAATGGAGATAATACATCTGAAAGTGCTTAGCCCAGGATTTGGCTCCTAGTCACCACTATGATATTGTTGAGCTGCTCTGCCCTGTGACTCCTGGGTCCCCTGCCCATGGAGAACTTATTCCCAGGTGGACATCCATCTCTACCAAATGTGCTGGTGGCCAGGCTCCCGGAAGCAGGGGACTGCACCATAGGAACCCTCATGACTCCTTTCAAGTGTATATTAATATTTTATTTCTTCTTCCAAGCTCCACTTATCTGCATAAATAAAGATGTTTTCTATTTAAAATCACTGGAGAGAGTCAATCTTTGTGATCTTTGCTCTTCTGTGGAATTTGGTTTCCCATCCACGGAACTAAGTACTTGGTCTAAACCATGGTTTTTCAGTATTTTTCTGGCAGATTCCTTTTCCAGGGAAATCTGACCAACCACATGTGAGCTGATAAAAGCAGCTCCTCTAGCCAACCCTTCAAGAGACAGCTCTGAGTTCTCCCCCTTCTTGGGAGAATTCCCAAGGTTCTTCTTGGAACCCCTGGGGTCCCATGGAAGCCAATTTGAGAACCATTGGACTGGAGACTTCCTGATAGCCCGGAAAGAGTTAATTCTGTGGCAACACTCATAGTGGCATTGAAGGACATGCCCTGGATGCTGGCAGAACCATATGCCAACTCCAGTACAGTTATCCACACCTGGGCAGACTGGTATTTACATAGGAACTAGAAGAGATGTCTTTCTTTCCACACTGATGGTCTTCCAGCCCCAGTTAGCTGCCCTTTCCTCTCTTCTGCTTCCAGTCCTGCCACTGATTCTAAGCTAGAGGCCAGTCCCCACTGAGGCAAGTGGACTCAGACCCAGGCGTGACCCTTGAGCAAGACCATAGGCTTCCTGGATCCATAAGTCTTACTAGTGAGTAAAGAGCTCCTATCTGACACACAAGTCAAGAAAAACAAACATCTAAGACTCTCCCTTGAACAAACTGGCCTTTAGCCATTATCAGAGGCCATCTCCCAGAATGAAATTTCTAAATGGGGAGTGACTACATTTTCCTCCCACCCTAACTAGACTGGGGACAATGTGGCCCACATTTTCATCATTTGTACCCCACCTTCAACTCATTGCAATATCTGCTTATACCTGTGCCATTAACTAAGTAGGATTTTTCTTGAAATTAACTCACAGATTTGTTTTTAATGGAAATTTTATATAACACTGCCATAAATCAAAAACAATATTATTCTCCATCACATTATGTAAAATAAATATCTAACCATATCAAAGAAAAAAATGATCAGGCATGTTGCGTCTGAAGTCATCTCTTGGTGTTGGGGACAGTGCAGGGTGGGGAACTGAAAGCACTGACCCAGCGGTGAGCAGCCTGGTGGGCAGCCTGCTCCTCCACTGCACTTCTGACTATGGACTTGAGCCCCAGTTTCCTCATCCGTAAAATGGGGGTTAAAGTAGTATCCACCTCATAAGGTTGTCATAAGAATTAATTAAATGAAATGATTAGTAATTAATTAATTGCCCGCATGTGCCTGGAAGTAGTTACCTGTTGCTGCTGCTGTTATACTGAAGATAAGCCAGCAGGAGGTGAAATAGTACAGAGCCGGCCACCTCTTTACATGTCTCCCACAGAACGTTGGCTCACACACGCTGAGCTAGAGGAGGAAGGTGACGCAGGGGCAAGGTCACGGGGCTAGGCACCCACAGCCTGTCCTCACCCAGCCCTGCCACTTGCTTAGTGTCTGACCTCAGAGTCTCTTCCCTTCCAGCCTTGACTCTCCCAACCATCCTATGCGGGGATTGAACACAGGAGTCTCCAAAGGACCTCCTGGCCATGGGGAACTTGAGCCTCTGAGGCCACTGCAAGCCCACCCTGGGCTAAAAAACAGCCCTCCCCCTCTACTTTGGCCCAGGAGAGAGACCCATTCAGCAAGCAGCTTCGACGGCAGGTGCTGGTAGCAGGAGGTGAGCCACAGAAGCTGACAATTCCCAAGACATAAGGCCCAGTGTGAGTACAAAGAGGGAGCAAAGGAGGTACATGCAGGGTCCCCGAAACAGCCACTGGGACAGGCCACGGCTGTATCCAAGTCCCATTACTGGGGACAGGCCAGAGGAAGGGAGGCCAGAGAGATGGCCCAGGGAGGGCCCCAACCTTAGACGGCTCCTCCCACTGCAGGCCTCAGCTCCCTCCCCCAACGCCTGTGGCCTGTGCCCATCACAGCCATCCCCTCAACACATCACCCTAAAAAGTACTGAGACAGCTGTACTTTGTGTGATGCACTTGGGAGTGACCACCTCTTGTTTCTCCCCTATATCCCCATGTCCTGCGGTCAAGACTTTCCCAGGAGCAGACGTTTGTATCTGTCCTGAAGCAGCACCCAGTTTCTCCAAGAATAGGTTAGCATCTCTTAGATTTTACATCTAAGTTTATCTGTTTCTCAGATCCTAGTAAGAAAGGATAATGGAGTGCATAGCCATTCCCTTCTCTAGGGGAATCTTCCCAACCTGGGATTGAACACAGGTCTCCTGCTTTGCAGGCAGATTCTTTACCATCTGAGCCACTATGCAAGTCCCCAATAAGAAAGGCACTTCCTCAAAAATCTGATGGACACTCTGGGACTTCTCCCAGGCAGAAATGACATATGCATGTTGGATTTTAATCCCACTGTCCAGAGGTTGTGGAGGTGCTCTGGGACCCCCAGTCAGCAACTCTCTGTGCATATCACCTCCTCCCACCAATTCCAGATGGGCCCTGGGCCTTCCCAGGTAAAGGTCTTCTTGCAGGCAGCCCTCCAAACGGGAGCCTCCCCAGGCCCAGCCCCCTGTCCTGGATGGGGGAGGGACTGAGAAGCTTGTGAACCTCGGTAAACAGAGCTTGTGACCCGTCTCAGAGAGAGATGCTCCCCCACCCCAGGAATCACTAGGTGTGGCTTCAGGACAAACATCCATACACACAGAGGTTGGTTTTGTAGGCATAAACACATGCTCTCTAAAAAGGCAATGTTGAGTCTCTGGTACAAAATGAGGGTATGAAGCCGACACTGTTTACAATCAGCTGGATCCCTTGGACTTGCAAGCCCTTTTTCCAGAAACATTCATGTGAAAGGCGCTTCCTTAGGAGTGGGTACTTATCTTACTCACGGGGAGCTAGGATGATGCTACCATAGAAGGGCCTACGCCAGGGCCCCCATCGGTCCCCGTGGGGGCAGGAGATAGAGCAGACTCAGGGACAGCTGCCATGGAACTCGCTGAAGTGGACGGCCCAGCGCCTGCCCTTTTGTGAACTCGCTAATCACAGCAGCACTGATAAGTCCTAAAGCTCTCTGGCTAACCCCAAACCAAGTCATGATTCAGGTGTTTACTGCTCTACAGACTTTATTAAAACAAACAGTGTAAGGAAACAACAAAAAAATGTTTTTTCTCATTTCTTTCAATTGTTCTGCTTGGCAACTTTATTGCACATTAGTTCAAAATAAGCTGCCAATAAAGTTGGATAAAATTAAACTCATGCTGGAGTTTTTTCCTCAATAATTTTTGTTGGGTTGTTTTTATTTTCATAAGGATTTGAAATGTGGCATTATCTTAGGTTCAGAATTTCACTGTCTGGGTAGTTACAACTTAACTTCTACTGAGTTTATGAATTCCAATCTCAGTTCTTTTAAAATGAGTTTGGTTTTACTGTTAGTTTCATACCAAAGCAGTCTCTATAGCAGTTTGTCTTTTCCTGTACAAAAAGCACAATATAAAACCAGAATCTTCTGTACTGTAATTAGGCTTAGAAAATTATGTGATTTCTAATTTAACAAAACCTCAGAACACTGCATAATCCACAACCCAAAGTCAACATTTGTTTGAATGTATGATTTCAGGAAAATATTTTTTTAAAGATAGCATTTGTGAATAGGCCAAAATGATGCAATTTAAGATAGCAAAAAATCAACATCTTGGAGTAAAAATAATGCACTGTAGTAATTTGATTATAGTGAAAATCAGACGTCATGTGTTGTAAGCAAACAATAGGCATTTTTATGCAACTAAACATTTTTCTGGCTACCTAACTATGATTTATTCATCTGAAATGATAAATTTAATCCCATCACCAGCAGATCAATTGCAGGTATAACAGATAAAACCAGAATAAATCATTGTATCACTGTATTGGAAACACAAAAAGCAGATAGAAACGGAGTCTGGACTTCAAACTGGAGTCTGTTTCCAGGCGTTCCAAGGACCGTTTGCCACAGAGAAGTTCAATGTATACATAAAGTCATCTGATCCAAATATGCTAATGATTTTTATTGGTTGAATCTTAAAAGTGAGGTTTATTTTTATGAGTATGCATTAATTAACCCAGCATGTACTATCTTTCAGACTATCTTGCCAGGGACTTTCATTTAAACATGTTTATTGTGAAATGTTTGCATTCTCCACATTTGTGGCCCACACGCAGATTATTTCATACTTTCCTTTAGAGCACTTAGAAAAGTTAAAAGGAGTTATTGTTTTTGATTAATGCCATTTTGGGGCAGTTAAAAAAAAAAAAGAGTTCCAAATCCTAGCTCTGCATAAATTCTTTGACATTAAAAAAAAGGAAAAAAAAAAAACCCTCTGCAAGTTCCACTGCACAAAGATATGTGGGGGTTTGTTCTGGGTTTATTTGAAGGTGGCCTGCTAAAACTGAACTTTATTAACTTTGGTGTTTGCATGAACTCGTGCAAGAGCGATGGCCAATGTGGAGCAGCTATCAATCACAAAAGGAGAGCCGCGCTCGGGGCTGTGGTGTGGTGCCGCACAGATGGGAGTTCTAAGGCCCCGCCTGTCATCTTTTGATTAAGAAAAGGAAATGATTTCACTAAAAAGATATTCCCTCTTGTGTTGTTTTGTTTTAACTGAGTTTGTACTTTCCACCAAACTGGACATATTTATTGAGACTCATAAGTTACTTCACGATTACCAACATCACTGCAATCTCAACAAACTATTTTTTTTCTTGCCAATTATCTAAATATCATAACTATAAAATATCTTAAAACATTCTCCATACTGTAAACATCTTAGCTACAAAGCTTCGAGTGTAAACAGTATGATGCATCAGAATGGTTTTAAGCGATGTTATAAAAACTGCTCTTAAAAACTAAACAAAAATGTAAAGCTTCCATCTGTTTTATGATTTTTCCACTGCTGAACGGCTGCTGTGTGCCAGTTCACTGAACCATGGCTTGCTAAAGAGATTGCTGGGGTCACAGATTGAAAAAACAAAGAGCACGTCTTTAATGGTGGGATTTTTTTTTTTCTCTCTCAAGTCTTCCTGACATGGCTGGAACGGAATTAAGTGTGCGGCGGCCGAGGAGAAGGGACAGAAAACGCACAGGATGCCTGTTGCAGGAGGAACCCGCACAGCCTCGCATTTCCTAAAGAATGTCATTTCGGCAATTATCTTAGGTTCTTCGGTGATTGTGTATCTGCAACCACAATACGCTCTTGCTTCCTCACCGAATTTTCTTTGGCGCCCTGTATATACTAGTTAAAAATAGACAGCAAATTGCACACTAAGAAAAAGCAGGCTTATTTTTGTGCACATATGCAGGTATGAAACGATGATCATTTAGAGACTGCCCTTTCTACTCTGCTCTCAGCCCTGGTTCAAGGGGGTGCAAAGGTGCCTGAGCAGGTGAAGACACCTCGAAGAGGCAGGAAAAAACTATCTTTCAGCCCAAAGGCTTCTCTCTGAGACACTGGGAGCTGACAAGGGGAGGAGACTGAAAGAGACAGTGCGTAGATCCAGTGCTCAGAGCTCACTGCTGCGTGGGGAGCACCGCGCGGCCCACTGCAGTCTCCCATCAGGGGGACTCGTGTCCTGGGAGCCCTCCTGACCCCTACCAGCCTGTCCCCTGAGGCCACTTCTGAGGAATAACAGTGACCACTGGGTTTGGACTTCCTGGGCTGGCTACCTGACCCCTGTCCTCCCGCCCCACCCCCAGAGACAGTGCCTTTGGAGGCTGGGGGCTTCTCGGGCTTCCCCCAGGAAAGACTCACAGAGAGCAAGACATTGCTTGTCAGCCCCCCGAGGCCAGCTGGACCAGGTCTCCCTGTCCCACTGCTCTCCTTTAGAAAGCAGGCCCTCCAGGGCTGGGATAGGGGTGTGGACAGGCTGCCAGGGCCAGGGCAGGCACAGCTGGGAGTCTGCCTGCCTTCCCTGGGGTGACAAACACATGTCGGACCTCCTCACAGGGTCCTCCAGCTCACAAGTGTGGGGTATCCTCGAGCTGGGGGTCATACTCTGATATCTTGGAGGGAAGAGAAGAGGACACTGGGGGCTGGAGATGCCAGGGCAGACCACCCTGCCTCTAGAAGCCGATAGCCTTCACGTCCACAGCACCACTCACCCTCAGTGGCCAGCCTGAGGCACAGCTGTCGCCTCCCCATCTCCGTCTCTGGTTCCTGCAGTCCCCAGGGCTTCAGCTGTCCCTCCTGTCACCCTACGGTGCAGAGGCTTTGCACCGCCACTTGCCATGAGGGCATCCCTCCCCCAAGGGGTCCATCTCTCTGAGTGGCTTTACAGGTCCTAACAGGAGGCCTGTCATGGCCAAGGGACTCCCCAAAATTCCTGGGAAGACCAGCAGTTCGAAGAGCAGGTCACCACCTAGGGGCGAGCGAAGGCCTGTGCCTGCTGCACCCTGACACCCGAGAGCATGGGTGTGGGGATCCTTGGAAAGCAGGCCTAAGTCCCCACTCTCACGCGCTCCTCCCAAAGCGTGTCCATTTCCCATGGAGTCTCACACGTGCACCACGCCCAGCAGACCAGTGACCAAGACTCCTCGGCTGGGTGACCGGGAGCTCTTCCCACACGCTGTTCCCACTGCACTTGGGCTTCAAAAGTCCAACCCAGACCCCGTCATCTGGGCCCTCCTGTCCCAGTGTCCGGAGCACCAATGACCCCGAAGAACACCCAGCCCGCAGGCCCTGTGGGCTCTGAGGCAGGCTGGCACGATTCCGTGCACATTCCAAATTTAAATCTGGGACGCTCTCCCCTTCCTTCACTGCTCCAGAACCCGGGGGAGGCATCTGCCTGGAAACAGCTGTCACCCAAAGGAGGAGGCAGCACAGACGGTTCCCCCGCGCACACCTCCGTCAGAAGCTACACATCAGCCAGGGTTACTTAGCTACGGAGCACCATAGCCCGGGGGGAAGGAGGACGGCCGGGGAGAGAGCCCCACGGGCAGGGCCCCCAGGCCCGCTCTCACACATGCCACCCACCAGTCAGCAGAGCCACCTGCAGGGGGCATGGGGTTCCTGCCTCATCGCAGGGAAACTGAGGTTCAAAGAGGTTAACCAGTGTGATCGAGATCATGCGATTACAATGATAATGATACAACAGTCTCAATAATAAACAGTAAGAACCAATCACTTATTAGCATGTGAATAACGCTCACTGTGGGCCAGGAGCGCCCTGGTGCGGTCCAAGTTCAAATCCTTACAACAACCCCATGAAATGCTATCAGCCCTGCCCTCGAACAAGAACAAATGAACAAATAAGAGGAAATGGAGGCAAAGGAAGATCAAGTAGTTTGCCCGAGGCCAAGCAAACCAGGAAATGACAGAGCATGGGTTCGGTTCAGGGGGCCTTTTGCTTCCGTTCTTTGAGCCACAGGCTACCCTGTCCCCTGGCCGTGTCATGGCCATCACGGGGACCAGCGAACTTGAGCTGGTCAAGGAAGGGCTCTGTCTTCAGGGGCCGTCTTCTAGGCCTTGTTCTTGGAGGCCCTGAGCTCTCACCGGGAGCCCAGAGGTGGCAAGTTCTCTCAGCTTCATGCGTTATTTAATGTCTATTATTCACTTTATTCCCAATATACAGATACCAGGAAACTGAGGCTCAGAGATGTCATGCAGTTTTCTGAAGGTCAAACAAGGGGCAGCAGCAGAGGGGAGCCCCTGTGGGGGAGGCAAGCTGGACCTGGCACCAGGACCCTCCGGTGGAGAAGCCCCACCCTGGCCTGCAGCGGTGTCTCTGGCCAGCAGCAGGAACAGGATCTCAGAAGAGGAAACAGGACCAGCACTGGTATGTCACGCTCATCACAGCGCTGGAGACGCTGTTTGGGATTTGCTGTGGTTGCCAACCCATGTGTACTTCTCACTGAGGCTAATCTCGATTATAATGTGGGTTTATACTAAGTCCAGGGAAGGGAGGGGGCCAAGCGCAAAGCTCCAGTTCATGCAGATGGTGGTGGGAGCCTCTGCAAACACTGACCATATTTAGGAGAAGTCAGGAGATGGGGACGCCAGCCATTCGGCTCGGCAGCCCAACTCGGTGGGCCAAGCAGCCTGGCTGGGAGTACCCAGCGCCAGCCCTGGCTTCTCTGCCCCTCAGAGCACAGGCAGGGGTTTCTGTCACTGTCCCATTGGAGTGCTCCAAGTTCAAACAGTAGGAAGAGGACTAAGTTGAATGACAAAGGAGAATAATTACACAAGACAACGATCTACCCACCACCACCAAATGCTGAGGTCCCCAAGGAAGGGCCTCCAAGAACAAGGCCTAGAAGAGGGCCCCTGAAGACAGAGCCCTTCCTTGAGAACACAGACAATATGAAAAATGCTGGCGGGTCAGGCTGCACTTTCCTCGAACTAATCACTAATGAAGTTTGGGGTGAGCTATTTTGAAAGCAGCCCACACAGCACAACCACACGCCGTCATCAGCTGCTGTCCTCAAATGCAATTTCATTCATAATTAAATATGAAAAAGCCACCACCTTAAAATAACATCAGGGGTCAAAGTTGAACTCTCCCGTCTGGGCCAGTGAATTCTGGCCTCCGCTGACCTCTCCAAGATGGTTCCCAAACCTTCCCAGGCATACACCCTTCCTCCAGCCCCAGGGGTCCACCTGCTGTCCCCAGACACACCGCAGTCCTGCTTCCAGGCCTTTGCCCATCCCACCCTACCTTCCACACACCCTTCTCCCTCCTCTCTGCCTGCAAGTGCCAACCAGAAAGCAAGGATCAGCTTGAGCAATCTCTCCTAAGAAGCCTTCAGCAGCCAAAGCCTGAAAGGGCCCTTGGCCAGGCTGATTTTCAATAGCAATTGTTTATACAATCCCTTTGGCAAAGCTGATCTTGTATTGCCCTGTGCTCTCTTCTCTTGCCCTCCTAAGCATCCATTAGACTCCATGAGCAGGCATCCCATTCATTCATTCATTCATTTAGCAAATGTTTGTTTACTGAGCAACTACTATGTGTCAGACACCAGAGAAACAACAGGGAAAGCCAGACATGGTCCCTGCCCCCTTGGAGGATATCTTCTAGGTGGACCAGATGAGGAATTCACCAACAAACACGCACTAGATCTTTCCAGCTGCACTGTCAGTCCCCCAAGGTCAGGCCCTCCCCTACATTCATGTCGAAGCCTACACCAGCTTAGGACACACAGTCTGTGCCGACCCGCCCACTCTTCTGGCTGGGTCACCTCTTGCCTGGTTCATCCACGCTGTGCCTCAGAACTCCTCCTGAATCTGTATTTAGGAGGAATTCCTTTGGTGAGAACAATCAGAGCTGGGTGGGTGTCAGCCCTTGAAGCTGGAGGTTTCCAGTGGCTGCTGGATGGCCCCACATGGGACCAAGACAGAGATCGAGCCCACACCCTAGCCCAGGAGGTGAGTGAACATGCAGGAACATTTTAAAGGCCACCCACTCTCTGGAGGCAGCTCCAGCAAGGAACATGCTGTCCACGACAAGGGTAAACCGGGAACCACGCAGGAAGCAGCACTTGCAGCCTCTCAGCAAGCTGAGGGAAGGATGGACGCCCTAGAGAGAAGGTCCCAAAAGGCTGGGGAGAGATGGCCCAGGTACTGGGAAGTGGGCCAGGAGTGGGGCAGCTCAGGGGACCAGACTCCCACAGCATTAACCTAGCACATGCTCATGTCTGGTGCAAGGCTGGGTCATGCTGTTAAGAGGGGCAGGAACTGGGTGGGGCCAGGCTTCTAGAAGCTCACAGACCTCCAGGAGAGAGGAGATGCTACACTTTTGAGGCCAGTCACACACATACAGGGGGCAGTGGCAGCGTCACACAAACTCCCATTATTGGAATTTAAGATGTAACTAAGCCCCTGGCAAGGACTTCCCTGGTGGCTCAGACAGTAAAGTATCCGCCTACAATGAGGGAGACCAAGGTTTGATCCCCGGGTTGGGAAGATCCTCTGGAGAAGGAAATGGCAACCCACTCCAGTACTCTTGCCTGGAAAATCCCATAGACGGAGGAGCCTGGTAAGCTACAGTCCATGGGGTTGCAAAGAGTCGGACACGACTGAACGACTTTCCCTTACCTTACCTTAAGCCCCTGGTATCTGTTATTTTATTTGATGCCCAACCCCCCTAGTACAAGGTGGAGAAACTAAGGCTGCAAGAGGACAAGTGCCATGTCCAAGGTCACACGGCTAATACTGGAACCAGTAATCAGGTCCTGAGTTCATTCCCACCTGTGCTAAAATCCTCTAGACTCTGATCACACCTGTTCTCTTGTGGCTTCCATGTGTCACCCCCTTCATCTCCCACCCATCCCAGAGCCCTGTGCTGTTTGGAGACCTGTAAAGGCGGGTCACTGGACCGAGGCCATTGGGATTCCCGTCATGAAGAGCAACAGCCTCACCATCACGTACCCGTGAGATGCTCCCTGCAGCACCATCACTGTTGTAACGGGCTCAGTCCCCAGATGAGAAGACAGGGGCTCGGGGGGAGCCATGTGATGTCACACCAGCACACCATGACCCCAGTCTCAGCCACAGTGCCGCTATTCTTTGGGTCTTGCTCCTCATCTGAGAAGTGGGAAGAACCCCCCTGCCATTCGGGCATTGGATTAGAATTCCAAAGGGAAGAGGTAGGTTTCAGGGGTCAGGAAGTTCCATCTGACTTGCTAGTTATTCAGCCAATAAGCTTTTATAAACATCTTTCTCCATCCCTCCCCAAGAATCACACAGCTCTGGGTTCAATGTGGATGCCATCATTAATACTCAACCTGTCAGAATCATGGCTTCCTACTTAAGAGGAAGACAATGTTCTGGAGCCCCAAGCACTTCCTTTCCATTGGCTCAGTTGATCTTTTTGCTGGTTGCTCCCAGCTCAGATGCATGGAGCTCTTGTTTCACTGAAAGCTGTGGGTTTGTCACCGATCGTGTCCATCAATAATCAGCAGATTAGCAGCCTGCTTGTGCAGACACTTCTATTTTCAACCTGAAGGGTGGTTTGGGGGTTTCTTTTAAATTTAACTATTCTCATTAAGGATTCATAGCACACCAAAAGAGTGATTTTTTTAAAAAATCATCTTTGCAGAAAAGGAATATCAGCAAAAATAATCACTATTCCAGGCTCAACAATGAGTCCCTAATGAGGACAGCAGTCATCAGTTAAATAAACATATCATTAGGATGAGAATGGATGTGTCAACATAGACACAGTCCACTAATTTGTGTGTGTGGGAGGAAATGTCTGTGGTCCATCTCAGTGGGGTCCTGCTAGGGGTGGGCATGCCCATGACCTTTCACAGGTAAAGCTCAGGGTGAGGTCAAGGTCAAGGCAGATGAAAGTGCAAGTGGCTTAGTAGTGTCCAACTCTTTGAGACCCCATGGACTATACAGTCCAGAGAATTCTCCAGGCCAGAATACTGGAGTATGTAGCTGTTCCCTTCTCCAAGGGATCTTCCCAACTCAGGGATCAAACCCAGGTCTCCCGCATTGCAGGCAGATTCTTTACCAGCTGAGCCACCAGGGAAGCCCAAGGCAGGCAAGGTGGAAGCTATTGATGGAACAAGGACACAAGGTAGACAATGGGACACTTCCCTGGTGATCAAGCAGGCCTGCCACCATGAGCAAATCCAGAAAGCTTCAGATAGAAATAGCACCAGACAAGGAGGATTAAGAAGAGGAGCCTCTTACCCAGAGGCTCTACAGCCCTGTTGGTCACTGGGGCTAAACCCTGCCTGGACAGCCAGTGTGGGCACAAACTCTTCACCCAGTTCTTTTCTCTGGAGACTCACAAGAGGGAGAGAGATCGTGGAACCAAATGGGGCTCCATTGGAACTTCCAGATTTCTGCTTGTCTGGGATCCAATGTCCTCTAGAGATGAAACTGAAGTTCTGGTCGGGAAGAGGAGCCTCATGGATCACAGAAGCACACTCCCTTTCAACCACTGCTCATTGAATACTTCCTGTAGACCAGAGAGATCCTCAGGTATAGCACAGAGGAATGTGCGCTTGGTCCTTTCCATCATGGGACTTAAAGTTACGGGAAAGGGAAAGATAATCATAGGTTGTTAGGATAATCATAATTTGTACTAAAGTGTCACAAAGTAAATAAATAGTGAGGCTCATCATTGAGCCTGATTCAGACCATTAGAATTATGATTCTACATACAGGGAAGAAAATGTTCTAGAACCCCACTCACTCACTTCTCATTGGCTAAGCTGCTTTTCTGCCTGGTTGCTACCATGCTCGGACATTGACATTTTAGGAATCAGTGAACTAAAATGGACGAGAATGGGCAAATTTAATTCAGATGATCATTATATCTACTACTGTGGGCAAGAATCCCATAGAAGAAATGGAGTAGCCCTCATAGTCAACAAAATAACCCAAAATGCAATTCTTGGGTGCAATCTCAAAAATGACAGATGATTTCTGTTCATTTCCAAGGCAAATCATTCCAAGGCAAATCACATTAATCCAAGTCTATGCCCCAACCACTAATGCCAAAGAAGCTGAGGTTGAATGGTTCTATGATGACCTACCAGACCTAGAACTAACAAAAAAAAAGATGTAATGTTCATCATAGGTCACTAGAATGCAAAAGTAGGAAGTCAAGAGACATGTGGAGTAACAGGCAAGTTTAGCCTTGGAGTATAAAATGAAGGAGGGAAAAGGCTAACAGGGTTTTTCCAAGAGAACACAATGGTCATAGCAAACACCCTCTTCCAACAACACAAGATGACTCTACACATGGACATCACCAGATGGTCAATAGCAAAATCAGATAGATTATATTCTTTGCAACCAAAGATGGAGAAGCTCTATACAGACAACAAAAACAAGACTGGGAGCTAACTGTGGCTCAGATTGTGAACTTTTTATTGCAAAATTCAGACTTATATTGAAGAAAGTAGGGAAAACCACTAGACCATTTGCTATGCTATGCTAAGTCACTTCAGTCGTGTCCGACTCCGTGCGACCCCATAGACAGCAGCCTGGAGGATCCCGTCCCTGGGATTCTCCAGGCAACTAGACCATTTAGGTATGACCTAAACCAAATCCTTTACAAATATACAATAGAAGTGACAAATAGATTCAAGAGATTAGATCTGATAGAGTGCCTGAAGAATATGGACAATATGCTCATGACATTGTAAAGGAGGTGGTGATCAAACCACCCCCAAGAAAAAGAAATGCAAAAAGGCAAAATGGTTGTCTGAGGAGGCCTTACATATAGTTGAGAAAAGAAGAGAAGCAAAAGGCAAAGGAGAAAAGGAAAGATGTACCCATCTGAATGCAGAATTACAAAGAATAGCAAGGAGAGATAAGAAAGCCTTCCTCAGTAATCAGTGCAAAGAAATAGAGGAAAACAATAGAATGGGAAAGACTAGAGATCTCTTCAAGAGAGTTAGAGATACCAAGGGAACATTTCATGCAAAGATGGGCACAATAAAGGACAGAAATGGTATGGACCTAACAGAAGCAAAAAATATTAAGAAGAGACGGCAAGAATACACAGAAGAACTATACAAAAAAGATCTTCATGACCCAGATAACCACAATGGTGTGATCACTCACTTAGAGCCAGACATCCTGGAATGCAAAGTCAAATGGACCTTAGGAACCATCACTACAAACAAAGTAGAGGTGATGGAATTCCAGCTGAGCTATTTCAAATCCTAAAAGACGATGCTGTGAAAGTGCTACACTCAATATGCCAGCAGATTTGGAAAACTTAGCAGTGGCCACAGGACTGGAAAACATGAGTTTTCATTCCAATCCCAAAGAAAAGCAATGCCAAAGAATGTTCAAACTACCACACAATTGTAGTCATCTCACATCCTAGCAAAGTAATGCTTAAAATTCTCCAAGCGAGGCTTCAACAGTACATGAACCGAGAACTTCCAGATGTCAAGCTGATTTTAGAAAAGGAAGAAGAACCAGAAATCAAATTGCCAACATCCATTGGATCATAGGAAAAGCAAGAGAATTCCAAAACAACATCTACTTCTGCTTTATTGACTATGCCAAAGCCTTTGACTATGTGGATCACAACAAACTGTGGAAAATCCTTCAAGAGATGGGAATACCAGACCACCTTACCTGCCTCCTGAGAAACCTGTATGTAAGTCAAGAAGCAGCAGTTAGAACCGGACATGAAACAATGGACTGGTTCCAAATTGGGAAAGGAGTACATCAAGCCTGGATATTGTCACCCTGCTTATTTAACTTCTATGCAGAGTACATCATGCCAAATGCTGGACTGGATGAAGCACAAGCTGAACTCAAGATAGCCAGGAGAAATACCAATAACCTCAGATATGCAGATGACACCACCCTTATGGCAGAAAATGAAGAGGAACTAAAGAACCTTTTGATGAAAGTGAAAGGAGAGAGTGAAAAAGTTGGCTGAAAACTCAACATTCAAGAAAACTAAGATCATGGCATCACTTCATGGCAAATAGTTGGGGAAACAATGGAAACAGTAAGAGACTTTATTTTGGAGGGCTCCAAAATTACTGCAGATGGTGACCGCAGCATGAAATTAAAAGACACTTGCTCCTTTGAAGAAAAGCTATGATCAACCTAGACAGCGTATTGAAAAGCAGAGACATTACTTTGCCGACAAAGTCCATCTAGTCAAAGCTATGGTTTTCCAGTAGTCGTGTGTGGATGTGAGAGTTGGACTATAAAGAAAGCTGAGCACTGAAGAATTGATGCTTTTGAACTGTGGTATTGGAGAAGACTCTTGAGAGTCCCTTGGACTGCAAGAAGATCAAACCAGTCAATCCTAAAGGAAATCAGGTCTGAATATTCATTGGAAGGACTGATGCTGAAGCTGAAACTATGATACTTTGGCCACCTGATGTGAAGAACTGACTCTTTGAAAAGATCTTGATGCTGGGAAAGATTGAAGGCAGGAGGAGTAGGGGACGACAGAGGATGAGATAGTTGGATGGCATCACCGACTCGATGGACATGAGCTTGAGCAAGCTCTGGGAGTTGGTGGTGGACAGGGAGGCCTGGCGTGCTGCAGTCCATGGGGTCAGAAAGAGTCGGACACAACTGTGCGACTGAAATGAACCATGCTCAGAAGCATAGAGCTCTCTCTCTCTCTCTTTTTTTTTTACTGAAAACTATGGGTCTGTCTTCTTTTGACATCTTTTGCTTCTTTGGTGAAAGAGAGAAAGCCATGAGGGAGGTGAAGCCTTTCTGGGGAAGGGACATCTGAACCACAGCTGGGGTAAAGGCTGGGAGTGGGTCAGTCACAGTAAAGGGGCAGGCTGCTGGTCTGTAGACATGGCCTCAGGGAGCACAGATGTTGGCATAGGGGGACCCTAAGGTCTTCCTCCTGGAAACAGGAGCCTGAGGCCCTGAGTCCCAACGTCACTTCTCTACATCCCTTTGGGGGGAAAGCAAGGCCTTGAACCAGGCCTCCCAATTTCCCCACCCCAAAGTCAAGGGTCCTCTGGAGTCCTCTGAATTCCTCTGATTCTCCCCTAGCCTAGAAAATGCAAGGTCTGTGTTCAAAGAGTGGAGGCTGATGCAAAGCTAAAGCCCCCAGCCAGCCTGTACCATAGGACCCAGGGTGCAAGAAATCGATCACTTAAGAGTGGGCTTCTGCCTCGACTCTGCCACTTCTGTCCAAGCTGCTTACAAAACCAAACTTATGTTAACATCATACAATTGGCCACAGACTTCTCCAGGATCAGACTTAGTACAAT
The DNA here is from genome assembly GCF_055505025.1 of Bos grunniens. Taxonomy (NCBI): domain Eukaryota; kingdom Metazoa; phylum Chordata; class Mammalia; order Artiodactyla; family Bovidae; genus Bos; species Bos grunniens. Next base: position 41,021,460 of record NC_141182.1, on the reverse strand, counting down.
TAATAATTAACATGTGGGGCACCCAGAGCCTCCTGGCATTATGATAAATAAAGTATGCAATATATTACTCAATATTTACCCAACTCAGAAAACTTACTACTGGTACTGACATGGCAACAGCCAAAGCGGTATTTTTTGACTGCCTACTATACACCAGGCATGACATTGTGCACGTGTGTGTATGTTTTCAAATACAGCATCTCATTTAAGTCATGATATGATAAATATCAGCAAAAACTATTTTTCAAAAAAAAAACATTTTGCAGTGCTTTAGTCTGTTCTGCTCAATCAATAGTTTTTGAAAATCAAGTAGCACCGTTCAATAATACCCAAATCGATTTTGATTTTTCTTCAGAAATTTGGTAGAGAAAGTATCTCTCCCAAGTGTAGACCCAGTAAGTTAAGTTGTGCCCCAGAGCAAAATATCCTGCCACAGTAATAAATCTCCATTTTTAAAAAGTGTGTATTTTAATGGAAATATTGACATGACCCTCAGAACTTACAGCCGCACCAAACAGCACAGGTGAATTTAGCAAAGCAGGGGGATGGGGTCTTAATAGACTTTTGTCTGACCAGACCTGGGCCTTCCAAGATCCGTCCAAAAGACAGCTCCAATGAGTGCTTTTTAGGGCCATAAATGAGGTTCTCTCTTAAATGTAATTTAATCACCACTTTTGCAAATGTTTTATTGCATCACTTTGTCCCACTTTACAAAGCAGAACTCTATAACTATTACTCCCTTTGAATTTCTGTCTTTAAGCACATATTATGTTGAACAGGCTTGAAAGAGATTCTTCCCCATCTCCATTCCTCAGTCCCCCACCTCCAAAATTCCAACTAAGCATATTTTTTATTCAAAGGGCAAAGTTGGCCTAGGATTATGCGTGTTTTCTGTGCAAAGGATACGTTTTCAGCAAGCAGGACCACATTCCTATGAAGCAAAAATACTCCCTGTAAGCTGATTGCTCCAGTCCTTTCGGACTTTTCTCAATAAGGCTCTGTTCTGCCTACTTGCGGGTATGTGGTCCAAGCTCTCAGATGTGCTTGAGGACAGGTGTTTGTCTATTGAGAGGGCTGAGATAGACCCGGCCCCAGCCCTTCCACTGCTAAGGTGTCTCTCACAAGAAGCTGCTGACCTTCTCGATATACCAGTTTTTAAATAGCAAGCCTGCAAAATAGATTTATTTTAACAAGATCCAAAAGAGCCCTCCTTGCCTCAGTGCATCCCTCTCTGTAATCCTAATTCACATTTCTCACTCGACAATGCTCCCAAATTCTATCTGTTGGGGGAAGGGGGAAGGAGGAGGGGTGGAGGGGGAGTAGGGTTGAGAAGAACAAGATTAAAGCAGCCAGCATCTCTAAGGAGCTCTTGATGGCCCGTAATTTTAAAAGGCCACCAAACTAGATCCAAAGTACACCAAACACCTGGTGATATTGGCTTCAAGAGCAGCAGGGAAATCCAAAAAGAACTCCTCTTCACACAAATGCCCAGGCCATGATTTTTCCAGAGAAAGGCATGCTTGTCCCTTTCAGCACATGCTGGGTCCAGCAAATGCCTCCCTCCTATAGGAGGAGTCACCAGATTAGACCGTCTCCAAAGCACACATGTGGTACCAACAACTATTTGCATCACAAAACGATTCCTCTGGAACTTCGGCAATTAGCTGAGGCTGCGTGGACCCCCGAATAATGCATCACCATTTATTGAGTTAGCAGATGACTAAGAGCCAAGGAATCCACTGCAGGCAACTCTGGTGACTCTGAGTGCAGACTAGGGTGGCCCGGGGACGGCAGAGCAGGCTGCACAAAGACCCCTCCTAAGAGCACCGGAGTTTGTTTGGTGCCTCGCTAGGGGGAGGCTGCGGAGGTTTTGCTGTTACAGGAGCACAGCCCCACGCAGGACTCAGACCTGCCCTCCAGCCTCCCCCAGGCTGGCTTGTTCTGTCCACTGGGACTGGACAGATACTTCTCTACCTCCCCAGGAGTCTGCAGAGCCGGGCACACATAGGCATCTAGTTGTTCTCTGATAAGCCAAAATCCGACAGACAGAGGAGCCTGGCAGACTACTGCCCATGGGCTCGCAAGAGTCGGACCCGACATAGCAACAAAAACCACCACCACCAAGCTGATATTTCACTGCCGATTAACATCATAGTTGTGCACAGAGGGCTTGCCTTCATGCCAGGCTCCGTGCTAGGCACCTCACGGGTATTATTTCATTCCAGCCACACCAACCCCACAGGTAGGTTCCACGGCCCATCTGTGAGAGGAAAGAGCAGGCGTGGAGGAGTCTGAGATGCCCACTGCATGGGGGAAGGTCACAGGGTCACAGTAACCTGTCCCCCACCCTGAGAACTCGTTATGAGCCCCAGTTCCACCCATCAGAGGGCAAACACACTGCCCCAAGGATAAAAATTTCATAGCATGTGCCGCAGAGGTGGGAGAGATGGAGCCCAGGGTCTCGACGATAGGAGAGTGTGGTCTGAAACCAAGCCTGCTTCACTTAGACGTGAACACAAAGAAACCCAAATCCAAATTCACGAAAGCCCCCCTGTCCCCCTCCAGCGAAGGGCATGCACTGCACGCAGGTTTGACTTCCAAACAAAGCCTGCTGAGGAGGTTGGGGGAATAATTACCGCATGCAAATGTCATGTGATTTTTGTCACTGATCTTTTAACATGCATAGCCGGGTTCATGTGTCTCCAATTCAAAATCCAAAATTGAAGACTTATGTGGAGATAATTATAAGTGAAAATCAAACGCAGGCCTGGAAAACACCCCACTTTCCTCATAAAATAACTGTATGCCAAGAAGAGCCTGGATTCCCAGAGGAAGTTGACGGGCCGGGCGACACTGGCCAGGGCGGCTTCAGATTCAGCCAGGGGCTCTGTGGGTCCAGGTTTTGCTGCATCCCAGGGACCCGGCTGGAGCTCTGTGCCCACAGCCGGGGGGGCACACCTTTCTCTTGCATCAATTTCAACAACACGTCCTTTAACAAAAGGCTGCTGGTGAACAGGAGGCTAAAATTGCAAGAGGGAGGAAAAAAGGGTTTTAAAGAAAAAGATCTCCTAGCTTTAAAAAAAAAAAAAAAAAAAAAAGATGTGTCTTCCCAGGGCTGCTCGTGCAGCTGAGTCCCATTAGGTGTGACAGCAGGGGCGGTGCCCCTCCACCCCTGCGCCCCGGGCCACCTTCTCCCACACAGGCAGCACCACCCTCCTTGCCCCTCTTCCCACAACGTTGCCAGAGACCAAACTGAGAGGATTCCCTAGAAGAAGCCCTAGGGACACAGCAGGCTGTCTTGAGGGGACTTGTTTCACTAGAGCAAAATGACACCATTGGTCAAAGAGCTCCAGCCCCAGTCAGCATCCCCTCCCTGCCCACCCTGTTCTCCCCACATGGCCCAGGCCCAGGCTTCCGGGCCCCCACTCCCCCCAAGTCCTCATAGCAGCCCCCCACCCCACCCCACCGGCCCCAGCCCCTCCCACAGGCTTGGCTGGTCAGCGCCAGCCCGCTGCTCTCACACCGGGCGCCCTCCTGGCCGAGCCTCTTCAAAGAGGCTGCGAGTTCTCAGCTTTGCCTGCTTGCCTAGAGCATGGCAAGAGGTCACCGTCTGACCCCAGCACTATTAAATCTTTTTAAAGTTTAATCTTCAGGGGATTTCAGCTGTAAATAAAGAACACTCCACATGTAAAAAATAAACTTACACTCATGACTTCATGCGTGACCCCGAGTTCAATTTCTGTTTGTGATTTAGCAGAGGGGAGACGAGGTATGCGGAGTGCCGTCTGCAGGCACACAGAGAGAATCGTGGAATCAGCCTGGAGAGGCCGGCCTCAGCCCACAGTCCGGATGTGCCACTCGGAGGAGAGGTGGCACCGCCGGGAAGCCCAGCACCGCCACCGGGGCTCAGCGAGCCCCACCCTGGGGCTGCCCATGGCTGGGGCTGCACACAGGTGACACCTGGGCTGGGCCTTTTCCAAGACTTGGCTCCTGGGTCACACTCCCACCCAGGGCACAGTCCACAGAATCAAACTCCATGGGCAGTGTCAAACCTGGCGCTTCTAAGTCCCTGGGCCCACTCACCGCCCAGGTCACTGGGGCGTCTGTGGCGGAAGAAGACGGAAACATAGGCTTTGAGCCTCTCAGGAGACCCTTCCAGAGTGCTTCCACATTCAGTCTTCCTGGAGCCCCAGCGCAGCCTCTGGATCCCAACAAAACAGCTGTGTCAGCAGGCCGATCTTCCCTTGCATAGATGATTAGTGTAGTTTAGTGTATAGTCGCTCAGTCGTGTCCAAGTCTTTGCAACCCTATGGACTGTAGCCTGTCAGGCTCCTCCGTCCTTGGGATTTTCCAAGCAAGAATACTGGAGCGGGTTGCCATTTCCTTCTCCAGGGGATCTTCCCAACCCAGGGATCGAGCCCAGGTCTCCTGCATTGCAAGTGGATTCTTTACTGTCTGAGCCACCAGGGAAGATGAAACGCTTCAAAGAAGCTCCATAGCCACCAGCTCAGTGTCATGGCCACATACTGGCTGCCCCTCCCTCCTCCCAGATCCCAGTGCCCACCTAGCTGAGGTGTCCAGGCTGAGTGTGAGACCTGGCTGCAGGTGGGGGCCAGAGCCTATCTGACTAGAGTCATCTTCTGTCCTTCAGTGGCAGTGAAGTGTGAGAGTGAGACGGGCACCTGTGCACTCTGACATCACCAAACACCTCACTGCCATGGCCGTGGTCACTCCCCACAGGTTAGGAAGACATGAAATCTGACCCCAGAAAACATGTCTCTGGGATTTTGCCCAGGCTGAGGAGCTGACAGGGATGAATCTAGAACCAGAGATGGAAATGGCAACCCACTCCAGTATTCTTGCCTGGGAAATCCCATGGACAGAGGAGCCTCGCAGGCTACAGTCCATGGGGTCGTAAAGACTCAGACACGACTGAGCGACTAACACACAGCTGCACCAGAACAAGAGTACTCACACAGCGAGTCTCGCTCACTGGATGATTTTGGGCAGGTGTGTTTCTTTCCTTGGGCCCTCTTTCCCTGTGTAGCATGAAAGGTCTAGAAGGTACCATATAAAACTGTTATTCACCGTTAACACATTAGGGAGAAATCCGTTCATCAGTCTTTAGGAAGGAGTGGAAGAAGAGAAGAAATGTCATGGGAAAAGACATGGAACATCAATATAGGCAGCAACAGACTCGGACTTGGTTGAGGGAGGGGCAGTCAACAGAAAAAGACCGTGTGTTATCATCAGTGATTCCCTTGCCTGAATCTCTAGCTAGAATACAGGCACTGTGGAGTCCAGAGATCTGCACTGTGTAGACGCTCATGACACACTGGATGGATGGATGGATGGGTGGGTGGATGGATGGGTGGATGGGTGGATTGGTGGATGCAAAGACGTTTGGGGGAGGGGGCAAATGGATGGATGAGTGAGTGAGTGAGCAGACAAAGGGAAAGAGGAATGAGCAGATGGTTGGAGGAGAGCAGTGGGAAGGGGAGATGGTTAGATAGATAGAGAGACACAGAAATGGATGAACAGAGGACAGGAGGGATTGGAGGGAAGGATAGCTGGCAATGGGTGGAACAATGGAGGGATTGGATGGTTTGCAGGACTGCACGCCAGCCAGGGGAGAGAACCTCTCAAAGGAACTGAAACCTGTAAGATCCAACAATGCCCCCTCCAAGCATGGCCAAGGCCATCATGCCAAAGAAAAGAGGACAGCCTCTCCCCAGACAGTGCCTGGCTTCTTTCTCACGCTGTCCAACCCAAGAACCCTGCAACCCTGGAACCGATTCATTATAAAGTCCCCCAGTCAAGTCCTGATAGAGATAGTATGTTTATTTTTTAAACAGGAATGAATTATTCAGCACTTCTAAATCCAGAACACATCAAATCTAAAACGACACACACTGTGCTTTTCCCCTCTCCCTGCATACACTCAGAAATATTCTGTAATTTCTTTAAAAGAATAAAAATTATTGATTGTGGGTGAATTAGCAACTCGAGAACCCAGATGCAAAGGGGAGGTGGGAAGTGTTGCTGGACTAGAGTTAAGTGCCTGGGGGCAGGGGTGGGCGTGTGTACAGAAGACACAGGAGAGGAGGAAAGGAAGCAGGAGGGGCTGGACGGGTGGTGGGGAAGAGGTTTGTGCCACATCGGAGCTGCGTGGAGAAGAGAATCTCCCCCATGTCTGTCACCTCCCTCAAGCAGTAGAGCCATGGACTCTATGAGCAAATCTCATCCCAGTGGGGTGGCCATGAGACCCCTTTGGTACCTCCCTAGCTCTAGCGGGGGTGGTGGGCTCTGCGAGTGGCCTGGTTTCTCAGGAATAACAGCATAGAGTGCTGGTGGACCAGAGTTGCACAGGGGGCCCCAGGCTCCCGGCTTTGCTTCTTTTGACTGGTCCCTCCATCAATGGGTGAGAGGGAGAGAACCTCTCAGACCCTCCACTTGACCCGACACTGTACACTTCCCTCGAGGAACCAGGAGATGTCTCTTCTCAGGTGCCCAGCCCTTCCAGCAGGAGCCCTGTGAAGCCACATGATGTGGGAGAAGCCAAACCAGAGTGGTCTTAACTCCATCCTCTAACACCGTCACTCTTTGCCTTGACTTGTAGGTCTGAAGGCATTTGGAAGCCCCCCTCTGGGAAGGAGAGTAAGGGGCTCAGATGCAGGCAGGGGTGTATATGGAGGGCCAGGGGGAGATTCATAATTTTTGCAGGTGTCAGGAAACAGAAACTTCCAAAAATTTAGTGTGGACTCCCAACACTAATTGTTTCACTTACAAAGCACTGACTAGATGGACCAAGAAGGGAATTTCAGGAAAAAGGCAGCTGCTTATGAAGACAGCTACACTCCCTGCGGGTCTGGCCAAGGACTAAGAATGTGATACATGCAGCCCCTAGCCAAAGAAGCCCAAAAGGTCCCCAAGGCAGCAAGAAGACTAAGTTCTAGGAAATAGAGAAACCTGGAAGAAAGAGCAGAGAAATGGAGTGGTGTCCTCCAGCCCAGGACTTGCCTCTCTGGGAGTCTGGCCTAAGGAAATAATCTGAAATATAGGAAAAAAGACCTTTTTTTGTATAGAGATGTTCAATACATTAGTTTTTACATAAGAGAACTATCAGAAATAACTTAAATGTCAATACCAACCTATGAAATAGATTACAGAATATCCGTTCAACAGAAAACAGCAGCCAGTAAGAAGGAAGGTTAGAAACGATATGGAATCTTGGCAAAATACAAATCATGTGACGTCAGGGAAAAGATCTTAAATTATGGGTGCAATTACATACAGTGAAAAATGTATATGCAAAGGGGAGATAAAAGGAAGGTTACCAAAAGCACATTATTCACTTTGGATGAACTTCGGGGAGGGGGAACTCTGGGAGCCAAGGTGGCTTTATTTCTCACTCCCTCTGTCTTCTGAATTTGTGGTGTTGGATTAAGATTTCCTTCATAAGGACTCACCTGGTGGTCCATTGGTTATGAATACCCCCCATCCCCCACCAGTGCAGAGGAACACAGATAGGTTGCATCTCTGGTCCAGGAAGATTCCACACGCTGCGGAGCAACTCAGTCCACGTGCCACCATTACTGAAGCCATGACAAGAAAAGCCACCACAATGAGAAGTCTGGAAACCTCAATGAGGAGTAGCCCTCGCTTGTCACAACCAGAGAAAGCCCATACGCAGCAACAAAGACCCAGCCAAAAATAAAGATTTTCTTCAGAATCATGAGCTGCAAATGTGGGGGGTGGGAATTGTAGTGCAAACCCCAAGTCTTCTCAGTGCTTAGAGAAGAATGAGTTCTGAGAAGGCAGTGAGCCTGGAGGAGGGCACATGTGCAGAAGAGACGGTGCAGAGAAATGAGACACGTGGTGGATGGGTGTCCAGACGACAGTGGAAGCTGGTTTCCTTTTACTCCACCTGACCAGGAAGACAAGGTGCCTTGGAGGGAAGCCTCCCAGGGTGGCCCGCACCTGAAGGCAATAATGGTGAGATGCCCTTGTCTCTGTTGCTGGAATAAAGGCTCAAGAGGAATCAGGGTAATTTCTCTGTTTGCTCATTGCTACACATACCAGGCACTCAATATATATTATATGGATAAATTGATTGAAATATATTGATAACTCTGTCTTCAGTGAGAGGCCCAGCACACAGTGGGACTTCCTCACTGTTTACAAATTGAATTACAAGCCCTGATTCTGCTGGGGGCCAAGAAGAGATCTGAATGCCATTTAAAGGAGGAAATTAATCTGGAAATCATTTGGGTAACCCAAGTGGGGAAGGGGAGCCTTTTATTCTTCCCTGGGCCACAATTTCCCCAAACTGTGCATGCTCCCACCATTCTATACGCAAGGCCCCCAAAGAGGCTCTGCAGACATCAAGCCCAGACTCTGCCTCTGCTTCTCCTACCCCCAGCCCCTCCTCTGGTGGGTCCTGACCCCCAAGATGCTGTGTGCTTTTGCCTGGGAACTGGGGAATAAAGAAGACTTAATGAATTGAGAAAGTATAATTTGCTCAGGAGAAGCACATTACATGATTTCTCTGAGAAAGACCAAAAACATTCCTTATGAATAGAGCCCAAAGACTTTGATTAAAATTGACTAGAATGAGTCCACTATACTTCTATTTAAAAATGAGAAGCCACTAATTCAGTTTAATTCAAAGATTAAACATGATTAAAATTTCTATAAGTTATCTACACTTAAGAAAAATAAACCGCAGTGGCCATCAAAACATTGATAGTTATTGAGAAATGACTTCTGGTGTTTAATCAATGTTATTTTTAATCATCCTTTTTTTCCCTCTTCAAGTCAGCTTTTAACACTGAACTCCATTTCATCAAGGTTGGTAAAATGTTTGGAAAGGAACAGATGTCAGAACATGGGGATTGCCAGTAACACTGATGGGAGCCAGTAATTTCTTTCCTGTCCAATGGCAGAAGGATGAAAAATAATCCAGACTGTATACAGTCATGTAAGATTTAGTGAAACATTACTGGCTATAAAAAGTAAGAATATACAAAACTATCACCATTTCCCCCAAAAACATCACTAAGAGCAGTGTCTTTTTTATTTTATTATAATTTGTAAGAAATTCAACTGCAAACTGAAAGGTTTCTGTACTTTTAAACCCTCAAATATCCACACAAATACAGCTGATGATATTGATTAATGTTTATTAGCTCGTTCCAAATATACTTGCATCTTAGTCAATTCTGCCATTTAATAATTTTGCTAAATCTCAAAAATGGAGATGCAATCTTGCCTTTAAGAAGGCAGCCCTGCTAGTTATTTACAGATTGTAACATTTACATAAGAGTTTGGTTTAACAAGAGATATAAATATAGATAAAACCCTTAGGACTTCATTCTTTAAACTGCCCTCTAAAAATCTGCCCTGCAATTTGCAAACTGAATTTTGTGCAGACTATTCTTGGAAGCCTTTGTGAATTAGGGAGAACTAACTCAAAGCAAGGGCTGGCTAATCACAATTTTGCAAATTGTACGTAGCAATCATCCTCACATTGTGAAATTCAGATCTATAAAATGCTGATGTTTTAAAGTTGAAAAATAAATTAGCTCACTAGAACTATTTCGCAAAAAAAAAATCAGTCTGAGGCTTTACAACTAAATTATTTGTTTAAAAAAATTAAAAGATAGTCACATTGGCAGCAAATAATAAATAAAGGCAGAATAGCATTGCAGAATGTTCCTGCCACCATCACCCCTGTGATGGGAGGGCTCCCCGCCGATGTCCCCAACTTCAAGGCACCTGCTATAAATACTCACCTGCCTATAGCACATAGAGGCCGAAACTCCCCAGAATACACTTGTGGCCACGCCATGACTTCTATTTTAAACGCCTCCAGTGTATTTGCCTACAATCTGGAAAACGCTCTCAGACAGGGAAGGGATTAGTCAACATGTTCTTTGATATGTCATCTATTCACTTGCTAAAGCTGATTCATGTCTGTCCAGCCAAAGAAGGTGGTGTTAGCATCGGTTTATTTGTTACGACCAATACCATGTGGGTTATAAAAACTGTAATAATACTGAATATAAGGGAAGAGAAGGAACTGCCTCAAAGGCGGTCCTCAAATCCAGAGTATCTGACAAGGGAGTCAGGCTGGGTGAAGAAGACTGACCCCAAAAGGGGAGCTTGCTTGCCCACAGAGACCAGGACATGGGACCAGAGCTGCCGGTTCATTTGCAAGGAATGTTCTATAAATCATCACCCTAAGAGGTGAGGTGTGTACACACGCATGTGCACATGGGCACATGCACACACGCACATGCACACACAACTCCTCTGCAGCCCCAGTGCTCCTGGAGGTCAACACAAAGGCTCAAGCTCATCAAATCCTGTTTCCTCAAACTTCAAGACTTTCCCATGGTTCTTGGCTCTAGTGGAATTTTGTGATATTTAGAATGACTTGAAATAAGCTCATCTTTTAAAAACACTCCAATTTCTTTGCAAAGGCATCCACCTGCCTAGCCATGGTCTGCATTAGTTCACTGCCTCTCTTCACATCTGACTTACCCAGTTCCTTCCTCCTACTTGGATGTATTTTACACCACGTAAAATAAGAGCAACTGATGTCTGACTTTATTATTACCCCGCGTCCATGCATCGTGGGTTCCTTGAAGGCTGCTACAGCATAGCGCTGGGCGTCCTGGAAGCAAGCAGCTGAACCATACACCATGTTCAGATCCGCCTCCATTAAACTCAAAGGGCCCTGGGGAAGACTGGCAAAAATGATTCTATCATTTAAAAAATGATCACAAGGTCTTCAAAAGGAGCAGGGTAGATGTCCCAACACTTGGCCATCTCCCTGTGTCTCATGGAGGCACCGGTGGGCCCCAGCCCGGCCCCACGGAGGGGGCACTGCTTCCCTCCAGCCCTCAGCAGCTTAGCCCATGGCTTAGGTGTTTGTGTAATACTGCTTCTAGAAAGCAAATATTTATATTAGTAAATACCATCAAGATATGATCTGCATTCAAGTGTTTTCTATAGGTAGCTGTTAGAAACAAGAAGAGAAATTGCTGCCTAAGTGGTGAAGAGGGAAAACATGATGTGTGGGCGTCTTAGAAGAATTGAGGAAATGACTTAAAATGTTACCTTTCTGCTCTTAATTCTGAATGTTGACTCAGTAACTCAGTTATAGGGCATACCTCCAATATGACAACAGTCAAAGGGCATGGAAACTACCCCCACCGTCCAGCAAGAATGCTCAGCATCCCTCTAGCAAACCGGAGCAAAGGATTTGCCCAAGTCCCATAGCAGCACACTGTGTCCAAAAGCATATTCCCCGAGCCTCCAGGAGCACAAACGCCTGGTGGGGATGAGGTGGGGGCAGACACCTAATCCCTGGGCACTGGGCTCTTGGCCAAGCCGTCTCCACGTATGGATATATGGGCACAGGTGCAGGACCTAAGGTCTGGGGACTGAGGAGAAATGCCACCTGCTTTGCGTCTGCTCTGGCCTCAGAGGCACCTGCAAGCGGCTTTCCTAACACTTGTCAGGGGGCAAGGTTAAGATCGCAAAATGGGGATCAAGTCCTGGCTCGGACTGGAGCTGCCTGGAAGCCCTCAGGCAGGACCACAGTCCCCACTCCTCTGTTTCTTTGTGTGTAAAACCAGAATAATGACAGCTGTCTTCTGGGACAGGAGGAGCCAGACCTCTGAAGAGGGCCTGTGGTCAATACGTGGTGACTGTCTTCACTGAGTGGCTGAGGTTGTTTTTAACAATAGTATTTTTATCTACTTTGCAAAGTTAAATTATCAAGCTACAGACTATGAGAGCTTCAGGCACCTTAAAGACAATGGAGGCCAACCCTCATAATTGAGGGGCCCGAGGCTTGCCCAGTGCCATGCTCTGCTTCCCTGGGCTACTTCCCTGTCCCTGTGCCCTCAGCCTCCCCAGGGTCTACTGCCAGGCTCAGCAGGGCCACATCCTACAGTCCAGGCAAGGTGAGGAAGTTGACATCCCACTTGGACCAAGAGGAGCTACAGCCAGTCAGCACAGGAGTCAGAGGCCCAGAAAGACAAAGGATTTAGCCTTTATGCATGAGAACTAGGCCCCAGCAACTCCCTCTGCATCTTTCCAAACTTCTTCAACACATACTCAGATGTCTCCCTGGAACGAGAAGCAAGGCACATCTTCTGAACATAAAAGGATGCTCATACTGCCCTCACTCATGCCCAGACTACTGCATGATACCTGGTCTCTGTGACCCTGGCCTCTTCCACCACATGCATCCTGAGCATACAGCCACAATCATCTTCCTAAATCTTGGCTCTGATTATGTCCCTTCCTTTATTCTAAAGCAGTCTCAGAAAATATTTAAAATACATGCAATAAAGGGTAACTGCCCAACATATTGGAGAAGGCAATGGCACCCTACTCCAGTACTCTTGCCTGGAAAATCCCATGGACAGAGGAGCCTGGTGGGCTACAGTCCATGAGGTCGCTAAGAGTTGGAAACAACTGAGCGACTTCATTTTCACTTTTCACTTTCATGCGTTGGAGAAGGAAATGGCAACCCACTCCAGTGTTCTTGCCTGGAGAATCCCAGGGACGGGGGAGCCTGGTGGGCTGCCGTCTATGGGGTTGCACAGAGTTGGACACGACTGAAGTGACTTAGCAGCAGCAGCAGCAGCCCAACATATATAAAGAGCTCTTAAAAATCAATGACAAAATAAATGGAAAAAATATTAACAGTTTATAAAAGACACAGGAGTGGCCAATACACATATACACATATGTGAAGATAGTCAGTTGCAGTATTCATGAGGGAAACACAAAGATACCAATTTTTCTCTTCCATGTTAATCATTTAAAAGAATGATTTTAAGTATTGAATATTCAATATTTAAAATCATTCAATTCAACATTAAATATTCAATATTGAATATTCAATATTGATGAGGTTTGGGGATATAAGTGCTATACACACAATATTGATACATATGTATGTAATGTACATATTCAGTATCACTTTGAAGGGAAATTTGGTGGTATCTATTTAAGAATTAAATATACATACCTAGTGATCCAGAAATACTACTTCTAGAAATCCATCCTACCTTCAAAATTGTTCACAAAGATATACATGTACCAATGTTCACTTCAGCACTGTAAGTATAATGTAGAAAGGAAAAACAAATTTGGCCTTAATACCCATCAATAGGCATATAGTTACATAAATGCAAATATGTTGTATTATAGAGAATTAAATAAAAGTTAAGAGTTACAGGCTTTTTCTATCTACTTGAGGTTTTGATCTACAAACAATACTAATAGTTTTTTTAAAAAAAAAGAAAAAGAAAAATGCAAGTCTCAAGCCATTGTACAGTATGGTCCAATTATAGTTCGGACGGTAAAGAATCTTCCTGCAATGTAGACTCAGGTTGGGAAGATCCTCTGGAGAAGAGAATGGCAATCCACTCAAGTATTCTTGCCTGGAAAATTCCATGAACAGAGGAGCCTGGCAGGCTAGAGTTCATGGGGTCGTAAAGCGTCGGACACGACGGAGCACTACTACACTAATTATGTAGAAGGAAATATGTATGTGTGGTATTATTTACTTATGTGAGTACTCACCATACATACAATGTAAATATATAATAGACAGTCTGGCAGAGTGTACAGCTAAACTTATGTCCGGGGTTTTTCTCCAGAGATGGGAGAAGATTTGGGAAAGGGGTTGAAAGGGAGCATTCGGGTTTTACACCACCTACTCTGGTTCACCTTGAACTTTAATGGTGCACACACTAGAATTTTTATAATTCAGTATTAACTACATTAAAACACAAAACCCTCCAGGCTACCCCACTGCTTCTAGAACAAAGACCAGAATCCTTTACTGGCCCTTACGACCCTTCCCTCCAAACCAGATGCAGCTCTGAAGGACCCACTTTCATTTTTCCTCCTTTTTCTTCCCTCTGCTTATAAAAACTTGGACTCACCCTTAAGCCCATCTACTTCAGGAAGCCGTCTCTGAGCACTTCAGCCAACAATAACTCTGTCCCTGTTCCCAAGCCCACTTACCATGCTATACCGCCTCTTACAACCCATCACTTCCTGTCTGAGGGTGACTCACAATGAACCATCCACTCCTCCAGAGAAGGCCATGCTTCACCATTCTCCCCTCCACATGTGTTTGTTAAGCACCTACTATGTGCTGAGTAAGGTTCTAAGTGCTGAAAATAGAGCAGAGAACAAAAGGCACGAGTTTCCTGCCATCAAGGAGCTATCATCTCATAAAAGAGCCAGCAGTTAAATAAGAGGAACCAGATGCAAGTGCCGACGGAAAAGGAGCACAGATTAGAAAACAAAAAAGAGCAGGAGATGGAGGGTAGGCAGAAAGGCCTCTTTGAAAAGAACCATCTAGGCCAAGGGCAGCAGGTAAAGAGCCAGATAAGAAGCAGCAGGGACGGTGGGCAGGTGGGTGGGTCTTGCCTTCTCCATGGAGCCATGGTCAGAGCTGAGCACACTGCTGGCAGTTGGAACCAATGGTCCCAAACAATCAAACAGCACATCCCAGGCAGCAGCGGCTGCACCCAGAGAGAAAAGAGGGCTTGGGCATGGTCAGGACACACCTACATACTTCTCTCCTGCCTGCCCCTTGCTGGCTCCCCCAGACACATCCCTCCTTTCAGAATAAGCAAAGGGCACGTTCACCGCCTAACCAGTCCCTGGGCATGAGAGAAGGGGGCTCCGAGGCCCCAGGAAGCCTGCATCAGAGCCCCCCCTGCATGGGGTTCAAAGGGAAACCTACTTAGGTCAAAGGGAAAAGGTAACCCCAACAACATGAGTCCAGGCTTGGAGCTCTGCCCTTAGACCTGCCCTGGGCCCAGGCCTGCAGGTCTCTCCAGGCATCTGGCATGGCCCTTCCCTGAAGTGCAGAAGACAGGGTGGAGGGCGGCAGAGTGAGTGGCCTTCTAAAAACGGAATCCTTCAAGATATGGGGCTTCTGATAGAGGCACCTGAGACCGCAGCTATGGCTGACCCACCTAGAACCAACCAGCAGGGCGAGGATCTGGGAACCAGTGCCTCAGGAAGTACAACTCCGGTCATATGGTCCCTGGGCTGCATGGACCTGCCCGAGACTCCACCCCACAGGGACACCACACAGGGACTTGCAGCTCAGTCCATTGCCTACCCACGGATGGCCAGGGTCCCCACCCCATCACTCTGACATCCTCTGCACAGTAGGAGGGCAAGGATCTCTGCCAGTCTGCAGCCTAAGGAGATAGCGAGGACCCCCAACTGCAGAGGAAGCATATGCTCTTAAGCAAGATGAGCTGTCCCAAAATGAGAGCATTGGAAACAAACAACTGGGGTCGATAGTCACAAAAGAGCATCAGTGTCACCACGGGCAACACCAGACTGCTGCTGGCCTTCCTTAGCCCTAATGGCCTAGTAAAGTTCTTCCTCTAAAACACAGCACCAGGCAGTGAGGGAATGAGCCGTCTCTTCTCGATGCTCAGGCCTCCAGGATTTTTCTTTGGCCCTGTGAGAAGGTTGCTAGGTTGGGAGACTCAGATATCACCTACTGGTTTCCTTAAAGGGGGGCCCACCTGCACTCAGGATGGTGAAACCTGGTCCCAGGAGTCAGGAGCTCCACGGCCAGCAGCCACATCCAGTCAAGACCTTCGTGAGGTCATTTGTGGCTGAGGCTCCCTGGGAATTCTGGAAACCACTGCCTGACTAGATTGTGAAGGACAGGGAAGCCTGGCATGCTGCAGTCCATGGGGTTGCAAAGAGTCAGACCCGACTGAGCGACTGAAGAACAACTGCCTGGTGGACAGCCCGAGAGACCCTCACTTCTGTCACTTGCTCTGTCCACACAGACCCTCAACCAATCAGGGATCTCCTGCCCCAGCAGACCTGGGGAGGCTGCGGGGTGAGAGTGAGAGTGAGGGCCACGGGGAGCAGAGCCCAGAGCTTCCGGAAGGGAAGGGGCTGCCTACAGAGGGTGTGGAGAGGGTGGGCTTCTCCCTGGCCCCTGGGAACCACGGCTGTGTGTGGACAGACTGGGATTCCAACCAGCCCTGGCCAGAGGGAGGAAGTAGAGGGAGGGACATGGGGCAGGAACCCTGAACAGAAGTCAGTCACCCCATTGGATCTCCCTGGGGGCCCTTCTTCCCTACTCAGGGGAGGCCCCGGAGGGCCAGCTCTGCCAAGAGAGAGGTGACAGAAAACTCACTGAACAGGGCAAGGAGTAGTAAACTGCCTAGGAGCTGCCCGCTGCTACCCAGCTTCGCCTGGCCTCCAGCAAGGCCCCAGGGGCTGCAGAGGCTATCACCACACTCCAGGGCAAGGTCCCTGTGAGTCTCGGGGCTCCCTGCTCACTGCAGCCCTGTCTCCTCGCTAAGCCACCTCTGAGATGACTCTGGACGTGCTCTGCTAGGAGGCTTACTTCAAGCAGGATCTGGAAGGTTCTGGCCTTT
>NC_141182.1:40867500-41000000 GCF_055505025.1 Bos grunniens | reverse complement strand
GGGAGATAGGGACTCTCGGCTGAATGTGTGAACTGGCAGAGTGTGAACTGAGCCAGAAGACAGCCTTCGTCCCTGACTTTTCTGTAGGCCTCTGCTTAAGGTCTGCTTTGAGACCCCAAATGAAAGTTTCCAAAGAGGAAAAATGAAAGTCTACAAAACTAAAAACACCCTTCATGTAAGACCAAAGTACCTGAGGGTGCAGATGGCTGTATCTTACTATACATGTCCTCCAGCCCTAGGAACAATGCCCATCTAGTCACAGTGTTCTGTAACATGACAGCCACGCTTCACTCAGCAATGACTAGCTTTTGGTTTTAAAAAAAAAAATAAAGGCAATATTTCACAGATCAATCAAACAAAGGTATGGTATTCAAATTATTTTAACATCAAGTATCTTTCAAAGCTCTAAATATATATAAGGGGACTAATTGTAAACTTCTCCTAGAAACCCAAATCCAAATTCATGTTGCCATGAGAATTCAATGATAATAAATTACACTCTTCTAAGTAAAGCATCCACTGTAATAAAACACCCACCCTAGAGAACTTAGAAGCCCTGATCCCAGCTAAAAGGATTCATGCCTTTAGAATTCTGGGCATATATATTACTTTTCTGTCAGTTCTCTCAACTTCTCTCAATTACTGATGTTCTCTATGTAATGAATTTTCTGAGGTTTGATGTGTGATTATGGCTATATTTTTATCTATATGTTCTGTGGTTCTTGTACTTAAGCTTTTTGCTCAGAAATCCTTTATTAAAAGTACTAAATTGTAAAAAGCACATTCATATTTCATTCAGTGTTCCATACAGAAATGTGAATTTTTTGCAGCAAACACAGCTGCATAAAGTTACCATAAAATAACACTCTTAGACTATAGATCTCTACTCTTGGAACATTTTGGTTCAGAAGTAACTTTACTGAAACTAGATTTTCTAGAACATTTCCATCTTCTTCCTGACACAAACTCATCACTACCTTTTCAAATTTCCAAATCAAAAATCAGACGTTAAAAATTCCCTTTGAATCTTGTGCACTTTTAGGCAAGTCAAAAGCAAACCCAAAGACGTTTCAAACTTGATTTGTCCATCTCTGAGACCCTGACAGTTTTCCTTCGTTCTATCAAAATAGTAGAGGTAAGAGCCTTACAAACCCAACACACACACACACCCATGTGGTAGTGACAGGTCTTTATACCTTAACTTGAAATGAACAAGCAGAGGAAACAGAGGAGTCTCGCTGTGGAGTGAGAGGGCCCAGGTATGGAGCCAGGCAATGGCACGGCAGAGACAAGATAAGGGCCCCCCTCAAGTCCGGCACCCCGCTCCAGTACTCTTGCCTGGAAAATCCCATGGATGGAGGAGCCTGGTGGGCTGCACTCCATGGGGTCGCTGAGAGTCGGACACGACTTAGCAACTTCACTTTCACTTTTCACTTTCATGCATTGGAGGAGGAAATGGCAACCCACTCCAGCGTTCTTGCCTGGAGAATCCCAGGGACGGTGGGGCCTGGTGGGCTGCCGTCTATGGGGTCGCACAGAGTCGGACACGACTGAAGCGACTTAGCAGCAGCAGCAGCAGCAGCAAGTCCTGCAGGTCCCAAGATATCAGTACAAGCCAACAAGAGAGGAGAGGAACTCAAAGACTGACCAGTGTAAACGAGCATCTTTTTGCAAAACATCTCTCCAGGGAATGCACACGCAGGCCTGGCCAGCTAGCAAGCCACTGACCTTTTGACAAAAAGGAATGTAGAATTAAAACTGCCAATAAGGCAAAACAATTACTCAACACACAGATTTCATGAGCAAATGAATAAATGAGTGAATAATGTGGACATTTGTCAGTGGTAGTCAGCATAATAAATGAATCTGATATTAAAATGTGGAGGGAAAGAAACTGATGTGACCCTCTGTCAAATTACATCAGCCCACATGTGAGGGACCTGCCCAGGCCTGGCCCGGGTTCCATCCCATGGTGGACAGACCAAGGATGGGCCCTTGATGGCACATGTCTCTCCCCCTTCTCAGCGGCCCCTCCTGCCTAAAGACTAGCCCCTAACTGGAAAGGCTGGGGCAGACCCAATCCTGCCTAGAAGAGTCCTCCAGGTGACCGGGGGGACTCCCGGACCCCAAGACCAGGCCCAGGGTCACCAAATGGACTTCACCTGGCCAGGACAGCGTGGGGTGCAGGATAGGCCCACCCAATACAGAGGCCCCAGTGCCACGCTCAGCCTCCCACCTGGGTGCTGAAGAAAAGCAGAGAAACCACCAATCACAGCTTCTCTATGAGGGAAGGGGTTGGGTTCAGAATGTATCTGAGGGACACGGAACCTGGGCTGAAGCTCCCTAGGAAAACTGACTGACAGGATGCCCACTTCAGGGCACACCCCTGGTCCCAAAGCCTTAATTTACCAAGCTAACTGAGAGCTCTCCACCCTGCCCGCACACATGGGGTGCTCAGGGGGTCCGGCGAGAACACCAGCTCTCCCTCTGCAGTCTCTGCTGCTAGCAGGCTCCTCCTACCCAGTAGAAGCCCATGCGGATTTTGTCCATTTCCCTGGTGGGGAGCCCACACCATCCACCCCAGTTGGAGAACCGAGGCCCACAATAAAGAAAGTGCAGTCTCTCAGGCCTCCCTAGTCTTCTTGGGTTATTTTCCTGGGCTTTTACTTGAAACTTTGCAAAACTTCAGATGAACAAATGTGCTGGGGACAGAGTTGCCTGCGCCAGGCCGAATCCCCAACCCAGAGGTAAGGGACAGCCAGCAGCCCTCCCAAGGCCGTGGACCCCTCTCTGATGCAGGCACCTTTGCCAACTGGCAGAGAGCTGCAAATACGCCCTTGCTCCCACAACTCCTCTCCAGGCTCACTAAGGGAATTTGAGCCAGTCTGTTACCCATCATTTCCCCCAAACTGGGGGGAAATAAAGGCACTGGCCAAGAGCCTGCAAGGCTGGTTGCTCCATGGGAGGCAGTCCCGTGGGTCCTGGCCTCCCGCCCTCTGTAATGTGGCCACCACAGCCCTCTCCCCACACCCCTTTCATTCTGGACTGAATGGGAGCAAGGCACTACTCAGGTCACCTCACCTGTGAGCCCCAGTTTGGGGAAAATCACCCTTTCCTTCCCCCTTCACTGGGAACAGGCCGCATAGCCCACCAAACAGGCTTCCCCTTGTTGAATTAGCAAAGTGAGGAGGGCAGGATCTGGGTAACAAATTTGACTCCAGCCCTAAGCAATTCTCTGAGACTCAGCTTTCCCATCTGGAGAATGGGGTAATGATTTCCTCTCCCTCCCTTCAAGGATTTCTGTAACGCTCAAATAGATAAAGCATAAGTGAACTGGCTTTAAATTGTGTCCGTCAGTTCGCCAGGCAACAACCCCAGGATCTCAGGCTGTGTTTCCTCAGAAGAGGCCCCGAGGCCAAGACTGAAGAGCAGAGGTCTGTGCAGGAGGCGATCCCAGGAGTGGCCAGGGCGGGCTAGTGGGGAAGTGGGGGAGGAAGGAAACCAGGACAGAGCAGGCTAAGCAGTGGGCTAGACTGAGGGCAACTGGGCCTCGATCCCACCTCGGTGTTCCGAGACCCTGAATGGGACCCACACCAGGTGGTCCCAGTAAAGAAGTAAAGAGGCTGGGCTCCATCTGCCAGCTGCCATCCCAGAATTGAAGAGGGCTACCCTGGAGGTATTACCCCCGCAAACTCTCAGCCTGCACCCAGCACAGGCCACATACACTCCAGTGGAGAGACAGACAGAAACAGAGAACCCAGGCAGAGCTTCTGACACATGCCTTAGGCAGCCGCAGAGGGCTGTGTGGGCCAGAGGATACTGCCATGTCTGGCCATGTCAGTGTCAAAAAACAAACATGTAACCAGATACTCTTTTCATAGACAACCTATAAGTGTGCATTAAGTCACTTCGGTCATGTCTGATTCTTGGCGGCCCCCATGGACTGTAGCC
This sequence comes from Bos grunniens, assembly GCF_055505025.1. NCBI lineage: Eukaryota > Metazoa > Chordata > Mammalia > Artiodactyla > Bovidae > Bos > Bos grunniens. The sequence continues at coordinate 40,996,049 of NC_141182.1, read as the reverse complement.
TGCCAGGCTCCTCTGTCCATGGGATTCTCCAGGCAAGAATACTGGAGTTGCCTTGCCCTGCTCCAGGGGATCTTCCTGACCCAGGGATCAAACCCACGTACCTTATGTCTCCTGCATCGGCAGGCGCATTCTTTACCACTAGCACCACCTGGGAAGCCCTATGGGCGTCTGCTTTCCAGAGAAACCATGAAACTAGCTGATCATAGACGCTTAGTGAAAAGAAGCACTTCGGCAGCTGTCCTGGGATAAGCCTCCAGTCAGCCCATCTCTATCCTCTACCTTCAGCCCTGGATCCATCTCTCCATCACACAGAACCTGCCATGGGCACAGATGCACCAGCTGCTGAGCTAACCAGTGGGACTGGGACAGGGTTCTGCCCTCCAGGAGCTTGGAGTCATGTCTGAGAGATAGAGTAGGCTTGATGGCAGTGAGAACACAAGTGACATGCCTTATCCCCTTTCCAGGAGACCTGGACATCAGCAGGGCTTGAGAACACCCTCTCTTAATTTGGAGCATCTAGGTGTTGAAAAATGATAGATAACCAAAGAGTCTAGAACCAAAATGCTTGCAGGTGAAAATCTCAAGTGTCCATAAAATCCACTGAATCAGAACCACTGATTCTTTGAGCATCTCTGCTACTGGAGGTCTTCCCACATTGGTATTCCAGCTCCCATGTCAGGAAAAAAATGTAAAAATCACAGATAAAATAGAGATTATAGCCTAGTAGAGGAAAAGAGTGTGAACTAAGTAACTTGCACAGCACCGCGTATGACAGTATCACCTGTCCCTCCTTTGCCAGCCAGACCTGGTGAGTGGTTATCTGGTGCATCAATTCCAAGCACACCAATGCTCTCTGCAGGCAGGCATCGGGGTGCAGGGCAAGGCGAGGGAGGGACGCACAGCTCTGCCCTCCAGGACAGTGACGACAGGGCAAAAGACCAGCCCAGGGACAGGTCAGCCTCCTGGAAGAGCGTGGGGCACTCTGGCCTGGGCTGCTGCGGAGTTTATGTGGAGGATGGGGGTGAGGGAGCTGACCTTCTAGACAGCAGGCACAGCAAGAAGGCCCACCGGGAAAGTGGGGGTGCCTGGAGCGTGTGAGTTATCAGCTAACAGGAGTCGTTCAACCAGTGGCTTGTGGGCTGCAGCCTGACCCTCTCTGCTCTACAGACTTGCAGACTCCAGAAGAGGACTCTTTCTCTTGAGAGTGTCCCAAGGCTGAGTTCTAGAGCTGAGCTGCAGTCCTGTGTCCGTCACTCAGAGACTGTGAGAACTCAGTGTCTGACTTCCTCTGCTGGAGTCCCAGGCCCTACAGACATCCCAGGTCTCTGTGCATATCCTGTGGGATCCTGCACATGACCCTGCAATGCAAAGCCAAATGCAACAGGCGTGATGAGAGGGACTCAGCCCCAAAGACTTGAAACCCCAGGCTGGAGCTCCCAGAGCTTGCCTGCAGCAGAGTTGGAACTGGAACGTCCCCCTGGTCCCAGAGCATCCTCCATGTGGCCATGCTCCCAAGTTCTTCCTCCTCCAGGACAGAGCCTTCCACCTCCCTCGGGCTTTTGGAGCATCAATTCAGTCTTCATGGGGGCTTCTGAAGAAACTGGGCGCCCTTTATTCCCTCATTACTGTGATGATACATGTACTATCTTATTTTAGACGATTTCCTCTGCCTTACCCCCAAGCTTTTTTATGAGTGATCGACAAAATACTGTATACAAAGTTATAAAAATTGTTTGCATAATGTGCTCAAAACTGCTCTACATCTTTATTTAACATCAGTGTCATCGCCATGAAAGTAACCTGGGTCCCAGCACCTTGACATCAGCTCCACAGAGCCCTCCACGCACCCTCCTCAGCCTAGCAGACCTGGGGCTGATGTCACTGAGCACACACAGCACCTGGCAGGGACCCGTCTGCACCCTGACTGCTAATTCCCGTATTCCCTGGCCTTTTTTTTTCAGCATCATACATTATATTTAAGTCTCTCCAGCAATACAAATTTCAATTTGGCCAAGCTCTTTAATATTAATAGTTGTCAATCCAAATGCAGAGTGCATAATAAAAAATTTAATCGAAACGAATAGCTCACATATTTCTCTACCTCCTAAATATAGTTACCAATTAGACAAAAGATTTGGTTATATAACTTTGTAGAATTAAGGCCACCTACTAAAGACCACCAGTTAGGGCTAAGAAAGCCAAAATACCGGATTCCTTCCTGTTAATTACTTTGAAAGACAGAGCGCCTCTCGCCCTCCCTGTTCCTGTATTCACTGGTACAGACTGTGTTAACGGAATTCACAGGCATGCAATTCAGGGGAGACTGGAGCTAGTTTATAATCACAAAGTTATCAACAATGATAAACCATCATTTCTACAGCACTTTACAGTTTACAAAGTGTTGAGAGGGAGGGATAACACAAAATCACCACCATCACCACCACCCCATTTCACAGACAGGATAACTGAGGCTCAGGAGACACAGAGTGCTGCTTGGCAAGCCGGTCAGAGTGGTCCTGGAGTCCAGGGCTCTGATCCCAGGGACCAGACTTCCTCGGCTGGCCTCAGCTTCCTACTCCTCAGACACAAAAGTACTACGGTCATTCCCGTTTCACATGAGAACTGAGGTGCTTTGCCCCCATTTCCCTGCTCTTTGCTGAGAACTCACAAGTCACCACTGGACCAGGGCAGCACAGGTCCCCAGCGTCTACCAAGACCAAAACAGCACAGCTGCAACATCTCCTCGGGCGGGGCAGGGATGAAGGCAGACTTCCCCACGTGACCATCGAGGGCCTGTTGGCGAGTCCCAGAACCTCAGTGCCAGGGTGACCCCTGACAGTCCAGCATTTCAGAGACTTGCTGACCCAGAAGGGACCCTGCCTCTCATGTCGAATCCAACCCCTTCATTTTGCAGCAGCAGAGGCAGTCCTAGAGTCCACGGTCACGGTGCTGCTTAGTGGCAGAGCTGGGGGACAGAAGCCCCCACATACGCTCATGCTGGTGTGCTCAAGCTCTGAGGAGTCCAGGGGCCTGGGCAACTCCCTGGCCTGCCAGTGGCTCCCCGGTTGCAATGCATCCTGCTGGGCACTTGGGGTATTTCTTCTGCAAACGACTGCAGGCCTCCTTCATGAGCTGCTCTGGGCTCGGCCCTGAGCTACATCAAGCAGGAAGTTTAAATGAAATGGCTCCCAAGTTCCTTAAATGGTTTAATAAAACATATACTGACTGCAATGTGCAGTTTATAGTGGCAAACTATTGCCCCTCAGTTGGGAAAAATGACCTCCAGTCGGCAATATTCCTTTCAGCTTCATGATTCTAGTCCGCTGTTGGCCATTCCCTCAACCCACCGGGCAATTCTTTTCCATAACAAGGCCGACTGAAGCCACCGCGTGCGTCACTGCCGAAGGTGCCTCCACAAGGCCCATTCCGTGATGAGACAAAAGGCACGGTGGACAGTTGACACTGACGCCTGAGAGCAAAGGAACGCTGCTCGGAGAGCAGGGAGACCCAGAAAATAAGTGCAGGGGCTTCAGAGAGCTTCAGGGAAATTAAATGCGGGATCAGACAGAAAGGGGTGTGTGTGTGTCTGTGTGTGTGTGTGTGTGATCCCTACTCAGAATCACTCAGAACCAGGATGGGCAACAAGTTAATCAGATCCGGTGGGGAGTGCCTGAGCTCCACAAACGCTCTTGGCATCTTCAGCCATAAGATTTAGAAAACGCAGGGAGGGTATAATGTGAATTTCTAAAACTCTACTGTGTTAATAACAAATAGCTATTAATAACGCTTCTAATCACACATGCCATTTCCGATATTTGGTGCTGAAAGGTTCTGCCTCATCTAAAAAAGTACTGGAATTTGACTGCCAGAAACTGATGACCTTTTATCCTAAACTGTGCATTGAGATGGCTTGTTAAGCTCATTAGTATTATATGGTGAATTAGATTAGACATTTTATGATTTTTCAAAAAAGGCTTTTTTGATATAAAAAAAGCAGCAATTTCCTTTTTTGACATTTTTCATTTTTAAGGTAATAAAAATGGCACATGTGTACCATGGCATAATGGATTAATTAAGGAATATTATGTTTATCCTAACTCTTAACCGAGTTGTACATCTTCATAACTCACTCATAAAAATTAATGCATTATCTTATACCACAGGATGATAGACCTATTTTTACCAAACCTGCTCAGAATACATTGTTCTAAATTGGATTATTCTGAGAAACAGTGGATAGCATATTCTGATATCGTCAATCCAGAATTATATTGTTATTTTAAAACGTTATATTAGTATATATAAAATCCAAACCTTCTTCCTCCTGTGGCTTTGAATCGTCAGGCTATTCTGGCTCTTAGGAGATCAAGCTGCTCCCTCCGCCTCACTCACATGGAGCCTATTTTCTATCTCCTTTCATTCACAATAGATTTGTTGCTTAAAAAACACATGCACTGCATCAAAGAATCACCGGACAATAATTTTTGGCTATTTCTTTGTGTCTTGATGGTAGATGTGAATATAAAAGAATATTCATGCAAGATTCATAAAGGCCCCAGATTTCTAAATCAACAGATGAAAAATCCCTAAAAATAATAATGTCCAGATGTTGCTTATTTAAATGAGCTGTTGCCATTTAATGTTGCCAATCACAAAAGTGAAAAAATTTGTGAATTTCAAGGTATTCATAATTTACAGAGGATTATAATTCTTTATCAAGGGAGCATCCAGGGCCATTAAAGTCGGCAATTTCAATAAATACAAATGATTCTCTCACAGAGGCTACCTTTATAACCTTGGCCTCACACCACAAAGCCCACACTCTCCTGTTGCAGATTCTTTCTTTTCCAGGCCCCCTTCAGGGGGAAATGTAACTTGCCAGGCCTAAAATGCAGATTGTTTTTAATGTGCTAGAACTTCAGAATTGGAAGGACTCTTAGGAATCATGTAAACCTAATTTCTCTTTTTATTGGTGAGAAAATTGAGGTCCAGGAAAATGTCTTTCCCAAAGTCCCTCAGCTGAGAAGAAAGAAGCTTCTGGAATCTGAGGTGCAGGCTGGTGTACTGTCCATCCAGTAAAATGTAGATTCAGAGTTAATATAATTCCAGGACACTGGCAATGCCAAAGGAGCTTGTGAAAATAGACACAGGCTCCTTTCCGCTTCCCAGGTAGCTCAGTCAGTATAGAATCTGCCTGCAACACAGGAGACCCGGGTTCGATCCCTGGGTCAGGAAGATCCCCTGGAGAAGGAAATGGCAACCCACTTCAGTATTCTTGCTTGGAAAATCTCATGGACAGAAGAGCCTGGTGGGCTACATCCATGGCGTCACAAGAGTCAGACATGACTTAGCGACTGGACCCCCACCAGTCACCACAAGGCCCCTTTCCAGACCAGCACACCTCCAGGTAGGGGCCTGGGAACCTGCTCAGAAAGCTGGCTCCCCCGGTAATTCCTAAACCACCACCACAAGGGGCTCCCTGGTCCACACCTCCCAGAGTCCTAAAGTTTCTTGGGAATGAGTGAGATAGAATGAAGCAGTCAGCAAGCTGTTCTTTCGTGACTGACAATGTCAAGGTGCCAGTCGCAGAGCTACCAGCGTTAGGAAACTCTCTTTCAAATTGCCACCATGAGAATCTGTATCTGATAGCTGAGAGTGTGGGTGGCAGAGCCCAGCCTGACACATGTGAGATCTCCCTCTGGGAAACCCTGGAAGAGACATGAAGCTCCAACTTCACATTCTGGGCCAGGCTGAAGCCCCGGCTTCCCTGGTCCTCAGCACTGCCCAAGCTCAAGGAAGAGCAGGGCCCCTCTGCACAGTTGATGATGCGGGTGTGACCCACAGGGGACACCCGGGTTCACCTGGGCATGCGGCCTCTGGCACAGCTGCAATCTGGAGGCTGGGCTTGACCCAGAGCACATGCTGATGCATCTTTGATTTCTGTGGATTCCGAGACTTAGCTCACTGTTCTAAAGGGAAAGGGGTGCTGGGAGGATCTGGTTGGATTCTTGGGGGCATGAGGTCTATGGGGAAAACTCACCTCACATAGTACACTCTCTGCAGGGCCAGGGGGCTGCTGCTCTGTGTATGACTGCAGTTCAGCACAGACTCACGACCTGGGCTGCTCATTTAGCCTCATGAAAGGACTACCTGAGGAACAGCCTCACCTCAGTACACGGCCACTCCATCCCCTGAGCCATCGGCCACTCCACAGATTCTAATATCTGCATCTAATCTTTCGGCTACATCTTCCCGCTACCCTGCAGAAAAGATGGCACGTGTCCCACCTGGGCGTCTGGCATCTGTGTCCCTGTTGGGGGGAAAGGTTTATCTCCAACCTCACAAGGTGCAGCTCCATTCCAGAACACGTCAGCCATCCGAAGTGAACAACCTTTTTCAAGTTCATTCATAAATACCTCAAAGGTTCAAAAAAGAAATGCCTTGGGGTCATATGTGTTCTATTATTAATAAGAAAATCACTTAAGTAGACATTGTAATAAGCTGGATGTAAACTTTCCCACACACACCTTTGCCAGGCACACTAAGAGTTCATCGAATTACATCTAGAAAGACTCTGGTAGTCAAGCATCTACTAGAATCAGTGTTCCCCATGCATGCTGATTCCCTTCAGTCACATCCAACTCTCTGTGGCCCCGTGGACTATAGCCCGCCTGGCTTCTCTGTCCATGGGAGTCTCCAGGCCAGAATACTGGAGTGGGTTGTATTGCCCTTCTCCAGGGATCTTCCTGACCCAGGGATCAAACTCAGGTCTCCTACATTGCAGGCAGATTCTTTACCATCTGAGGTGCCAATCAGCCTTTCATTAGACCCATTTAGTTGAAAGATGGACAAACTGAAAGGAAAGTGCTTGGTGTGAGGCTGGCCTGGGCTTCAGAGGATTTTGGAAATCCTGTAGGAAAGGCCTGAAACACAGGGGAAGCCGCAGAGCTCTGGCCACTGGGAGAGTCTTGGCTGGCTGGAGCCTCACACTGATTGTGGGGCACCTCACACAATCAGTAAGCCTCTGCTCAGAAAGCTCTGCTCACACGTCTTCTCGCCTCTGCCGAACCAGCTCTAAAAATTCTTAGACCCATGTCACATCGGGAAAGCCCAGTGCAAGTGCAAGATCAACAGCAGGCAGTCGAATGAGGGTTAAAGGACGCTGCAGCCCCCACCCCCGAGGGCGCAACTGATGACACCTGGAAGACCACTTGTGTTCCTGTGTGCTCCCTTCCCCGCATCCTCTGACCTGCGCACCCTGGGTGAACAGGGAGAAGAACTCACTCCAACACGACGTCTCAGCAAGAACCTGCTGTGTTGGACACATCCCGATCCCCAGGGCTGCTCGGCAGAAAGCAAGCTCAGGGCTGGCCAAGCCAGCACTCTGCGGTTAAAAGCAGCAGCCACAGAAGCAAGACCTGGACCCAGAGATCCACACACCCCGTCCCCTGGCTGGTTCCCAGACTCTCCCCCAGGCACTTCTGCATAGTCAAAGGCTGCAGGAAGCGGGTGTGACCCAAGAGGAAGCTCAGTGGCCGAGGCCTCCTGGGTCTGTGACCAAGGACAGCCACAGTGACCTCTTCCAAGGGGCTGGCAGCTCTGGGCAGCCACAGGCTCTGAGTGCTGTCACCTGGCCCAAGCCTGTCATCTGGACAATGGACCTGCAGGGCCAGTGGGCCTGCTCTGTTCTTCTCCCCAAATACCAGCAGGATAGGCCTTGGCCGCGCACTCCACTCCCCGGACCAAAAGCCATGTCTGCTTCCCCCAGCCTGAATCCCTGCCACTTTCCTCCACCCTCTCTGAGCCTGGGAGGCAGCAGCAAATCCTTGGGATACACAAAATGGGATAATGACAGTACTTACTTCACGAGGTCGTTACAAGAATTAAATGAGGGCATGCCCATCAACTGAGGACCAGCGCCTGGCACTTGGCAAATCGTCACTCGGCCCCAGCAGCGGCCCACACTGGATTTCACCACGGGCTGGGCTGCAGAGCGCCAGGCCAGGCCTCCCGAGGCCTCCCGGGAGGTGTGAACACTTAGAGACAAGAGGGGGCGCGCAACACCTTCTGTGCGACAGGGCGGGATTCTGGGCGAAAAACAACCACATCTGGCAACAAAGAGGGCCAAGGAACCTGCTTGGTTTTCCTCTCAATTGGAGAATAAATATTCACCAGCCTCATGATTAAAAGTCTTGCCTTCAGTTCAGAGGTTTGCAAACATTTTTTTCTACCCACAAACCTTTTCCAAATGAGAGCTTACCAAGGGCACTGCGTAAAACAGATGGCCACGAAGTGACCCTGGCCGCCTGCGCCCACTCCCTCCTGGTCTGTGTAATGACCACCAACTTAACTGAACATATTAGGCCAGGGCTTCCCAGAGTGCAGTCAGTGGACCAGCATCAACACTGCCTCAAAATTCGTTAGAAATTCAAATTCTTGGACTCCACCCCAGATCTTCTGAATCAGAAGTCAGGGTCGGGGCCCAAAGCTGTGTTTTCACAAGCCACCCCCCCAGGCAACTTCAGACACTGTTATACCAGCAGTTCATACCCAGTGACATGTGAGCATCCAGGCTCAATGTCTCCCCCTGAGGTGACTCCTGATTTGACTGGTCTGGGGTGGGGTCCACTGGTGAGTCCTGGAAGTTCCCCAGGCAGAGTAGTGAGCAGCCACCTCGTCTCAGCAAGCCTCCATGTGGCCCAAGGGGCAGCAGGAGCAGCGTGGCCCGGGACCTATTATCTGGATGTCTAATATGATATATGGAGCTCTGTCCCTCAGACCTACTGAGTCAGAATCTGCGTGTCACCAAGATCTCCCAGGGGACTAGGTGGTCTAGTTGGTCCTGTTGAAGACCTGGAAAGAATCTTAGACACCACATGGTCCAAACCACTCACCCCCTGGGTGGTCACCTGAGGCCACATGGCCTGAGACTTCCCAGGTGACCACAGCTACTGCAGCAGGGGAGATCAGAGCCAGCCTCCTCACTCCCAGGACAGCTCTCCTCCCTACGTCCAGCAGCCAAGCATGCTTCCCTCAACCTTCCCTCTGAATGTCTCTGCATCTTCAGTCCCTGAGGCCTCAGAGGAGAGAGGGGATGGAGGCTGCTCCTCCTCCCTGAGAAGGCAGGGAGCTAGAGGTGTCCAGGGTGGCAGAGATTCCCACTGGCCATCAGCAAACCCCAAAAACCTTTCCAGGGCTGCTGCCACTCACTGTCTTGTTAGCGGAGGCCTGATATTAGTTGGGATGTCACATTTCTAGAAACACTGAAATCATGTTTAAACACACACATATTGGGGCATGGAGAGGAGAAACAGAAATTTGGTGAACAAATCCCACGTGGGCCAGACTTACGATCTTTACTGCAGATGCTATCCCAAGTTTTATTTTGTTAAAGAACAAAAACTACACTGTTTTGCCATGCTCACTCATAAGAGCATCATATGTGCTATTAATTGTGTTTAGACATGAAACAATCTACACATATGGACAGGAGGACAAGTTGATTGTCCTACAGTATGTCAGAAAGAAAATAAAAATGGCTTTAGGGTAGGGAAAATTCACCACATACTCATCTCTACCACCACCCTGACAAATACACACACACACACACACACACACACACACACACACACGACCTCCTCCTCCCTATCCAAAGTTTCCTCCCCTCTGGACTGTCAAGGTTTGGTTCACCACCAGGCCAAGAACCAAATTTAATCTTTAAACAGAAAGAAGTCATGGGTATCTCCATTTCCTGGACACATAGACGTATGTTACCACTCATTTCTCTAACTGATTCTTAAGCACAAGGCCACTACCAGGCTAATTCACCCCTTGAGCACCTACCAAGCACCTACTAGGTGCTGGTACCTTGCTTGAAGCATCACATACATTTTCAAGGATGAAACTCAAAATCCAAAGTCACTGCTGTCTCTCTTGCATGGTGCTAACGTGTCGTTCACATGTGCTAACATGTCGATCACATTATCGACTCCAGTTAGCATACTTCCCTTTGCGCAAAATGAGCCAGAAAACTGTAAGGACAGGAGTCTAGTTCTGCCAGGCTTAAATCACAGACAAAAGTTCATGAAAAACATCACTGTGCTTTACTCTGCAACCACATGAAGCCAACTGTTGAAACATAGCAGCTCCTGCGGCGGGGAAGGCTGTGTGCTCTCAAATGTGAAAGGAAATCCCATCTCTTCGCTTGAGATGGACACAAGACCAACCGTTTCCTGAGCCCCAACATCCCCAAAGCACTTGGATTAAGAGATTGTTTCCACCATGAGCACAAATACATAAAATCAACTCAGACTTCTCTCTCCAATGACGAAAGAGCAAAAAAACTATCCACTCTCTGTCTTCTGTATGAAGAAATGTCAGAAGGCTCCTGGTACCAAGTCCACACATTGTGGAGGATCAAAAGAGTGGCAAGGAGGTGACGAGTCAGACAGCTGCCTGATCCCTCGTTAGCAGCAGCTGGCCGTCTGAGTCCGAGAGGCCACAGGGGTGCCCAAGACCGTCTGTGGAAATGGGAAAGCAGTCTCCACATTCGGAGAAAAAGATCTGAGGTGGGTCAAAGAGATCCGTGCCAAGATTCATGCCAAACAACATGTGATACAGAGAATGAAGGGGGAAGAATCAATTAGCGTGTTCCCCTATGTACCATATACCCTGGCTTTCTTTTCTCTGGGGTAGAGAATAATTCAGTTTTTTAATGCAAGAAGAAGTTATCGATTTGCTTAGCTTTTCCTCTGTCCTAAGGAAATGTTATACATGTAGGATGCAGGCATCCTGAAACTGCCTCCTTCTTCAGCAGGGTCGAGAGCTCGGCCCACCATGCATTATCGGACACCAGTCTTGGAATTTAAATAAAAGAAACAAAGGAAAGCTCAGCTCACCTACACCTCCTCCCAGCTTCATTCTCGCCCTCAGTTTGCCACCTCTCCCAATCACAGCATTAAGTTTTTACACAATTACAGTTCTTTTTCGACTAGGACCTGATTTCAGGCTCACTAAAACCCCAGCAGGCACTCTGTAAAGAGCAACATCAAAACAATCACATTCAAAGGGAGGGTGACCAGCACACAGAGACAGGCCTGGGCTGTCCTGGTTTCTTGGTTTACAAGCCATTTTCTGATGTGTGATTTGTAAGTTATCTGTGCTGAGCCTCAGTTTCTTTGTCTGCAAAGTGGGTTGCTGAGATTATACAAGACAAGGGGTCCCAAGGTCTGATCACAGGGTAGGGTTGGCTGATGCCTTCTGTAAAGGGCCAAGTGGGAAATATTTCAGGCTCTCCAGGCGACACAATCTGTCCCAACTTCCCTACTCAGCCATTACAGCGCGAAAGCAGCCACAGATGATACGTAAATGAATGGGGCTGTCTGTGTGCCAAGAAACCTGCATCTAAGAACGCTGAAATTTGAATTTCATGTACTTTTCATGTGTCACAACACGGTATTTTTCTTTTGATTTTTTTCATTCATTCAGAAATGTAAAAGCCATTCTTTGCTTTCACAAAAGTAGGCAGAACCACAATGAGCTACTACTCCACACCCATTAGGATGGCTACTATCAAAAAGCAGCAGAAAATAAGTGTTGACAGGAATGTGAAAAAAAAAAAAAATGGAACCCTTGTGCACTCTTGGTAGGAGTGTAGTAAAATGGTGCAGCCACTATGGAAAATAATATGGCCGCTAAGCCGCTTCAGTCGTGTCCGACTCCGTGCGACCCCATAGATGGCAGCCCACCAGGCTCCCCGGTCCCTGGGATTCTCCAGGCAAGAACACTGGAGTGGGTTGCCATTTCCTTCTCCAAGATAATATGGCAGTTTCTCAAAAAATTAAAATTACCATATGCTCCAGAAGTTCCAGCAGTTCCAAACGTAAAAGCAGGGTCTCCAAGAACTCTAGTTGCACACCCATGTTAAGAGCAGCATCATTTACCATAACTAAGAAGTAGAAGCAGCTCAAGTGTCCACTGGTGGATGGATGGATAAACAAAATGTGGTGTGTGTAACACACACACACACAGGAATATTATTCAGCCTTAAAAAGGAAGCAAGTCTTACCACTGCTACAGCATGGAAGAACCTTCCGGGCATTATGCTAAGCAACATACGCCAATCACCAAGGGACAAAGACTGTATGATTCCACTTACATGAGGGACCTAGAGAAAGCAGAGGGACGGTTGCCAGAGGGTGGGGGAGAAGAGAATGGGGATTTACTGTTTAATGGGTACAGAACAGCATTTTGGGAAGATGAGAAAGTTCTGGAGGTAGATGGTGGTGACGGTTGCACAGCATACTTAATGCCACTGACCTGTACACTTAAACATGGTCAAGGCAGAATTTTTTTGTATTTTTTCAGAATGGTTAAAGTATTTCTAAATGTTTTAAAAAAAATAAAACACAGGCAGTGTGCAGATATTGACCCCCCACCCCCAGGCTGTGGTCCACCAGCTCCCACCGTAGGACACCACAGTGAACATCATCCCCAAAAAGGAAAAATGTGGAAAGGTTTCAAGTTACAAGTGAAAAGAGGGCAAACAGATATTTCTAAGATTTATTCACTCCAGTCTTTACCAAGCAGCCACTCTGGGGCCAATAACCCTTCAGGCAGAGACACAAAAATAGAGAAGGGGGAGCATTCCAGGCCCTGGAGCCCAGGCCTTCCCTCCTGTGGGCTCAGCGCCGTCTGAAGGAAGTCCACCCTGCACGTGTGCAGGGTTGCCCTGTGCTGGAGGTGGGGGGACGGGGGGCGTGGGAAAGCGAGGCGGCAGGCCACGCAGGCGTGTGCATGGCTCACATATGGCGGCACACCCTCCTCGGAGTGGTCAGTGATCTTGTCAGGGACGGAAGAGTTCAATGACTACAAGGGTGAGTTTAATTATATGTTGTCGCTGACTAGCAGTGGTTCCGATGGTACAATTACACATGTAATTTATCAGCAAGATACTTGCATACATAATAAACCAAAAGCAAAACATTAAATTTCAGTGGATGCTAAAAATACAAGATCGGGCCATGACGCAGAGCAGTCTCACTTGCAAGGGGTTGGGGAGAAAAGCCAAGGACCTCCCCTCCCTTTTAGGAGCTGGCTGTCCCACCCACTGTGACCACGTGGCATCCAGCCCAGGAATGCACGCCCCAAACACCAAGTAAATCCCAAACCCCCAGTGGTGTGTCAACAACGCTCCCTCCACAAAGGAAATGGGATGGGGAAGCTGACTTAGGAAACTCACCACCCTTCTGACGTTCTCTGAACTTGCTAACCACTGTCCCAGGGGTGCTGGGAAGGCCGTATGCCTGGCAACTTCTCAAAGTTCCTAGCTCCAGCACGAGTCTGCAAATGGCCTATACTTTCCTTAATCTTGAATAAAGACAGAGAAAGGAAAGAGGTGACTAAATAGAGAAAATGCAAACACTACTAATAACAGCAACACACTTACTAATTACATATTTTGAGCCAAGAGGCATTATTTTACTTGTACAATCAGATAGATTACTTACACAGTCTACTCTATTGCCATCATTGTCATTCCCAATTTACAGATGAGAAAAGAGAGGCACAAGACTAATCCCTTGACATGTGGTCATATAGCCAGTGCATGGTGAAACCATGGTTCAACCCAGGAAATATGGTTCCAGACTCCATATCTTTGCCAGGTTTAGAGGTCATTTATCTCTCTTTATTATTATTCATTATTTTATTACCAGTACTGCTATGTTATCCATTGTGCAATAATTTAAAAGTCAAGGGTGGAGTAACTTTTTATCCTCATCACTGGGAATACATTTCCCAAAAGACTGGTACCCGCTGTATTGGGACATGGGAGTCTCAGCCTAGTTCCTCACGATAGCAGAGCCCAGGGGCCTGAGCATCATCCAGTCCCAAAGAGATGCAGCATGGTGGGGCTGAAGAGGACACACAAGAGCCTCTAAGAGAGCATGAAATACAATATAAACTACAGAGTTTTACCCAGGAGACAGACAACCAGTCATTTGGACAGGAAGTCTTCTGAGCCTCATAAATTCCTTGCCCACATCCCGCTTTGAAAGAGGTCACCTTCCCCTACTCGGCCTCCATGTCTTCCACCCGAGTACGTATGTCTTCATCTGCATACACACCCTGGTGGATTCTTAGGGCTACTTTCATAACAAGGCATCCATATGGTTTCAGCTTACAGAGATTGCCTGGCACTGTCCCAGACATTTTGTTTTCTATTTTAAAGACTGGATTGAAAAGGAGAGATAAGAAGAATATCCTTCTATAACTGACCATTTGATGACAAAAAAAATGTTTGGGAGGGCAAGGGATGAAGAGATAGTAAAAAGTGGGATTTCATTTGAACCTTTGGACCTACCATTCTAAGATCCTGTCAGGGTTTGAGATAGAGTCCCATCCATCCACTCATCTACCCATCCAGCTATCCCTCCCTCCATCCATCCACTCAACCATCCATCCACCTATCCACTCATCCACCTATCCACTCATCCACTCACCCAGCTACCCATACATCCACCCACTTGTCCATCCTTCCAGTCACTATTTTTATTGAGAATCCTCTATACAGTGAGCACCATTCCAGGAATTAGAATATAATACTGAACAAAACATAGCAAGGCCTTACTCTCTCCACATTTACACTGTACTAGGAGAGACCACGGAGAAGGCAGTGGCACCTCACTCCAGTACTCTTGCCTGGAAAATCCCATGGATGGAGAAGCTTGGTGGGCTGCAGTCCATGGGGTCGCTAAGAGTTGGACACGACTGAGCGACTTCACTTTCACTTCTCACTTTCATGCATTGGAGCAGGAAATGGCAACCCACTCCAGTGTTCTTGCCTGGAGAATCCCAGGGACAGGGGAGCCTGGTGGGCTACCGTCTATGGGGTCGCACAGAGTCAGACACGACTGAAGCGACTCAGCAGCAGCAGCGGCAGGAGAGACCTCGGAGAAGGCAGTGGCACCCCACTCCAGTACTCTTGCCTGGAAAATCCCATGGGCGGAGGAGCCTGGTAGGCTGCAGTCCATGGGGTCGCTAAGAGTCGGACAAGACTGAGCGACTTCACTTTCACTTTTCACTTTCATGCATTGGAGAAGGAAATGGCAACCCACTCCAGTGTTCTTGCCTGGAGAATTCCAGGGACGGGGAAGCCTGATGGGCTGCCGTCTATGGAGTCGCACAGAGTCGGACACGACTGAAGCGACTTAGCAGCAGCAGCAGCAAGAGAGACCAACCAGAAACCAGTAAAGAGCTAGGTCTCCAAAATTACTCCTGCATCAAACATCACAGTGTATTTGAAATCCTCTATCACAGAGGTAAATCAGAGACATTTCCCTTACTTGTTTTCACCATCGAGGATCAGCTGTAAAAACAAACAAAAGTGTGTTCTGTGGAAATGCTAACAGTACAAAAACATATTCCAATGTGGCAGAATCATTTGAAGGCAAATACTACAGGCAGTATTTTTATGACAAAAGCTTTATTTCTCATCTTCTCTATCCTTGATTTAAATATCTACATATACGTGGGTTCACACGTATCTAGATTCAAGTATTTCATATAAATTTTGTATTCAAAATACTTTTCCTGATTTCAGTTGATTGCATATTTCGAGCCAATGTTGCAGCAGTAATTTTTGTTCTGAATCAAAAACAAGGATCTTTCTCCCTCCCTCACCCTCTCTCTCTTCCCTGTGCTCAACAACCTCACTTTCTTCCCCGACCCTCCAGCCTTGCGTGTGCTTAGTTGTTCAGTCATGTTCAACTCTTTGCAACCCCACGGACGGTAACCAGGCAGGCTCCTATGTTCATGGAATTCTCCAGGCAAGAATACTGGAGTAGGGAGCTGATGCCTTCCCCAGGGAATCTTTCCAACCCAGGGATCAAACCTGGGTCTCCTGCATTGCAGGTAGATTCTTAACCATCTGAGCCACCAGGGAAGCCCCTCTCTTGCCTTAGGAAGCCTAAATATTCAGGCTGCTTTCAGATCTGAGTGATATCAAGGGCAAAACCCGTTTCCACTCATGCATTCTCCTGCTGAAGGTTTCTGGGGCCATGGGGGTTGGGGGGAGTGCTGAGGTGCTGGCGAAAGCCACATCACAAAGGCACCAGGATAGAAGGACAAACCTTCCCACTTTGATTTGAGTGTGTAATTGTTTGAATACATCTCGCCCGTACTACAATAATGTCATCCTTGGTTGACACAGATTTTAAAGCCCTTTGAAAAGGTGGAATGTTATCAATCACAAGCATGATTATAATGGGATTTAAGTGGAAGAAGCTAAGAATCAGGCCCTCATTCGGGCCAGGCTCTATGACAGAGATGGGGGCGGGGAGAGAAGTTAGAAGGCTGCGTTTCAGCTGGGAAAAGGATGCAGAGTGTAGCCATCATCCACAGAGCTTCTCCCCCACAGCCGGAAGATGTCCCAGGAAGCACCAGGAAACCCTGAGCTCCAGCTGGAATTCCCCCACACCGCAAAAATATCTGCCTATGCTCCTATCACATTAGACCAGAGGTTCTCAAGCAGGCCAACTGTACCCCCAGAAGATATTGGGTCATTTCCAGAGACATTTTTGGTTGTCACAACAGGGGAAGGGATTCATAACTGACACCTGAGGCCAGGGAAGCTGTAAACCACCCACAGTGCACAGGGTGACCCCACAGTAAAGAATTACCCGGCCCAGAATGTCAGCACTGCCAGGCCGAGGAACCCCGTCTTAGCTCCAGAGAGGCTGAGCCAAAGCCTCAAGAAAAAAGGGACAGGTCAAGAAGGAGCATTTCCAGGAAAAGAGTCTGAAGCTGCTCCCCCAGCTCTGTGGCCCCTTCTGCTCGCCAGCAGACCGAGGCAGGTGACGAAAGTGGATAAAACAGGCGACGGGAGAGAGGAGCCTTTGAGCCAAATTTCTTGCTCTTTTGCCTTTTGATCTAAAACACACTTCTCTTATTACATGTCAGACGGGACTGGAAATCCAGCCATTTTTTTTCTTCAAGGCAAAACAACCCAGGCCCAACAAAAACACAATAATCTCCCTGGCAGATCTCTGGACTGTCCAGCCTCTCCCTGACAAACCACGACGGTGTCTACAGATGTCAAATTCACCCACCGAGCCCAATCAAATGCCCGGATTACTAAGGCAAAGAATTGTGAATTTCATTAAATATGTTAAAGGGGAAAAAATCAGCTTTGAAAAATAGTAATCCTGTCTTTCAACAAAAATATTATAGGAAGCTATGAATTTGGTAGATCCGAATAGGATGTTGGTACATGTTTTACTAAGGTAATATAATGGCACACTATTATTAGATCACATTAATCATTACTGTGCCAACGGCGCTGACAGCCCCACTGAAAAGGATTGAAAGGCCTGGTAATGGATATAAATTACCCATTGTGTGATAAAAGGATTTTTACTAAGAAGGTAAGAATAAAACAGCAAATTTCTAATATAACTGTTGTGTAAAAACCAAAATAAAAGTAATCCACGGTCAGTAATATCCACAAAATCAGAAGTAAGCACTTTTTCAACAAGATAAAGTCACAGTAAAAAAATATATATTCAGTACAGTACAAAATTAATTTCTAAGTGCATAATTCCACTATCAATTTTCCTGGTTTATGTAGTGACCTCCGAGGCCCATGGTCAGGAGAAGGTGGGTTTGGCTAATTAGATCTCAGGGTGAGTTTACAGAGGTGTCAGGGCAGCCTCAGAGGAGGGGGCTGCAGACATCAAATATCAGCCCTGCCCCTTCTTCTTAAGTTTTTAGCTTCATGTGGGAAAAACACTCCATGACTGAGTTTGTGATCTTGAGTCCAACTGAGGTGACAGGCACAGAACCACTCAGACACAGGTTTCCTTCAAGACTGGGCCAAGCCACAGGACCACGTGCTGAGTGGCAGGGAAACGGGCCACGGGTGGTGCTTGGAAGGGCCGCCCAGCTTTAGGCAGCCATCCCACCAGCTCCCCAGCTCTGGTTCCCACTGCCAGCTGGCGGGCAGCAACTCTGCAGGGTGTCATGTGAGAGGCAATGAAGTCAACCTTGCGGGGCTTTGTGACCCCATTCTGAGACCTTCTGAGCATGTCTTGACATCACATAGTCATGCCGTCCAGGAGACCTGGGACCCACGCTGGATCCCAGAGACCTTTGAATCTGGAAGCATCTCCAAAGCCCAGCCTCTGTCCACAGAAACAAAGGAGTAGCTGGGAGAACTTCCACCCAGCACAAAGGTCCTCAACCCAGAGAGGGCAGCCTGGTTCCCCAAAAGTCACAGGCAGGATCCCTTCAACAAACTGTAAATCAGTGTTCCTTACCAGGCGAGTCTGAAAGCAACGGAGCTCCCTCGTGGCTGGTGGATATTCTTAAAGCCGTGGTGGTCAGGAACTGCAAAGATAAGACCTGTTAGAAATTCTCAGCATTGGACACATCGACTCCAATAAGACAGGTAAACAACATTCAGCCATGGTAACAATTAGACACTCAACTAGCGTCTAGAAACATTTAATAGCCCCCACTGCCCCAATTCATTGAGCAGTTTTTAAATTGGGAACTATATGACCTTTGCTGTAATAAACCAGATTTGCTCAGCTTCTTTTAATGGGAAATTGCCACCTGCAAAAGAGAAGGGAGTGGGGCATCTAGCCGTTTCTTCTCTAGGTGGGATGGAAGAAGAAATGAGAGCAAATAAGGGCGGTCTCGCTCTCTCTCCCCCTCTCTCTCTGTCACATAGTCTTCCCAGGTGGCACCAGTGGTAAAGAACCCAGCTGCCAGTGCAGGAGACTTAAGAGATGCAGGTTCAATCCCTGAGTAGGGAAGATCCCCTGGAGGAGGGCATGGCAACCAACTCCAGTATACTTGCCTGGAGAATTCCATGGACAGAGAATTCTGTGGGCTTCAGTCTGTGGGGTCGTAAAGAGTAGGACACGACTGAGCAACTAACACACACACACACACACACACACACACACACGTGTGTATATATATATATACGTGTGTGTGTGTATATTATATCCCTCCTTCCCCTCCTTCCTCTCTCTTTGGAATTCTAAAAGTGAGGAACTGAGAAGGTACTCAAGGGTTCTTTTTCTCTCACTAATTTAAGGAGGCCCCTACAGCAGACCACACACAATTTCACCCAAATTTCAATTGACTACTCCTATTCAGTGGCCAGGGCAGCTCTCAACAGGTCCAGACCAAGAACCGACAACTGGACCAGGGGTCAGGGGTATTGTGTGACATCAAAGTCCTCTCTCCTTTCCTCTCAAGACCAGGAAATCAGCAGGATGGGATCACGGCCCAGAGGGAAAGCCGAGATGCTCGTCACAGTGGCTCAAGAGCCATCAGTTGGGGTGATCGAGGCCAAGCCCTAATCTGTGATCTCCAGCTCAGGGCCAGTGCAGTGAAGAAGCTAATTTGCTTTGCCATGTTACAGAAGAGACTACAGGGCAAGCAAGTGCTCTCTCTTGATAAACTGTACATTCTGATATTGCAGAAGTAGACTTCTAGTAGAAAGTCAAGGATGTGTCTGTAAATGAACCAGAAGATGTATTCGGAGAGCAGGCAGTGGCAGTCCCAGCTCAAGGTATTTGAACATCAAACCACTGACTTGCAACACTCCATCCAATTCCAAGACTGATTTCTGGCAACCAAAAAGGTGTTTGCTGAGTACATGCTAGAAGTGTTTTCTCAAAGTGTAACAGGGACACTGCTGTTTGTAAACGAATTTCTACCTGCCTATCTTGAGACAGAAAGCAAGTCGACATCTCAACCATCTGCATGAGGTTACAAGACTCTCTTACAAGACTCTCTCTGTCCTTGATCAGATTATCTTCTGCATTTTGTGTTTTCTGTATCACTCAACACTCAAATCTAGGCAGTGTAATACAAACACTCGAGCTATGCTTTACCAGGTTCTACCGGAGCCAGGAAGGACAGGCCTATGGCACCCAATTAAAGCTACAAAGACACTTTGCGCACAAGGCTCCTGGCATTTAGGGAGGAGATTGCAGGAGGTGGAGGTCAGACTCAGATGTTATATACAAGTTCGTGGCTTACAAAATTCAAGGACTATTCTCCAGGGGCTGTTCACTTAGAAGCTTCGTAAGTTCCAGGGACAGGAGAACATGGGACACTTCTGGGGAAGTCCCAGCTCTGCACGTCCTCTGGCTTCACACCCCTGATGAGACCGCCAGCTGCTGCAATCTGCCCAGGGTCAGAGTCACCCAAGGCCCCAGCATGAGCCCTGTGCCCTGATTGGGGCTGCACCCTCGTTGGGGCTGTGCCCTCTTCAGGGCTGTCCCAGATGGGTAGGGGGTTATCCAAAGGTGGCCGCCTGTCTAGGAAGCTTAGCCTAACAAGCTTCCTGCTGGAAGAGGAACCTCAGGAAGGGAAATCGAGTTAGTGCCATTTGTGCCTTGGCGAGCCAGTCTAAACAGGAGGGGCTCCTGGTGTCTGATGTCATTATAGTCACTGCAAGTCGGGCAAAGGTGACCACATCAGACACTGATGCTTTAATTCAGGATGGGGAGGAAGGACAATACCAGTGCAGTAATTCTGTCTTCCGCAATGAAAGAAACAGCTCTTCGGGTACAAGTAAGTAACTCGCATTGAGAGATAATGTAGTAACCTCATCCCTGACATGAGTCTCCCCTCATCCCTGCCTCCCACAGGGACCCCACACTGAGGAGCCAGGCAGGGGGACACCCAGGAGACATGGCCCACAAGCCCAGTTGGGTGTAGGTACCACCAGATCAGAGGAGGGGTGGAAGGGGGCAGGTAATCAAGGCAGCAAAAAGCGTGGCACGGCATGAGTCAAGGGGGCTGGGGAGCAGCCACCTCGTCAAAAACGCCTGAAATCCGCCAAATTGATCCCCCTGCCACCCCTGTAAGATGCAGGTAAGACACACACCAGCCCAGAGGAGCCAATGAATTTAGGAGACCTGTTCACTCAGTGGCTCAGACCTTCTGTGTGCCAAGCCCTGGGGCAGGCCAGGGGCAAGCAGATCTGCCATGGGATCCAGGAATGCCCCACTATGCGAAGAGTCTGGTGGGACAGGGACCCGAGAGGCGGCCATAGTGGGAACCAGGGAGGGAGGGCATATGACGTGAGCCCTCCAGCAGGCAGGGCCTCGAGGGAGACAGGGACGGAGGTAAGGGGAGCACAAAGGTCCAGAGATCCTGCCATGGGGCTTGAGCAAGAAGTGCAGGATGACTGCAACTTGGAGAAGCAGGAGAGAGAAAGCAAGGAGGCGGCGGGGAGGGATGGAGGGATCACTTAGAGCCTGAGACACGTCTAAGGCCTCACTGAGGAAGGGAAGGAGAGCAGAGGGGATGGAAAGCCCTAGAGAGGGATTTTGAAGGGAAGCAGGGTGGACAGGAAGACGTGGGAGACACAGAAAGAAAAAACAGTGAGAGGCGGTCCAGGCAGCTCTGGTGTGTCCTGGCACACAGTGGGCCCACAGTGTGGCATCCCCATGAATCTGCTGGGACCCCACTAGGGGACAGGGGAGCCCCTTCCTCCTGAGTTCTCCCAGGAGAGACACGGCAGCTCTGAGCGGAGCCAGGAAACCTTCACAGGGCATGAGCCCAGCCTCTCATCCTCAGACACAAGGGCGAGTCAGGAGATGAGCAGACATGCCACACACGCCCCCCTCACCGGGGCCTCTGTAACGAGCCCCAAGCTGAACACAAAAGCTCCTTCCTCTAGGCAAACATGGTGCCTTTCTGTGCTCGTTACACACCTATCCACCGCTCCGCACCATGACAACTGGAAGGTCAGACGAGTGGCACCGAGAGCTGCCATTTCCTGAGGGCCTGGTACCAGGCACCACACTGAGGCCAGCTCCCCACAGCACAAGGGGAAAGGGCTGCGCCCATCCACCTCCCACTCCCGTCCTCTGGCAGAGGGCTCAGAGCGCAGTAAACATCGCGTAGAGGGGAGGAAGGGAGAATGCGAGGGAGGGAAGTAAAGAGAAAAGGGAAGGATGGAGGGAGCAGGGGGAGATGGAGGGACAATAAGATAGATGGGGGATGAGATGGATGGAAGAAAGGAAGGGAGGGAGGAGACGGTGTAGAGACGCATGGAAGGAAAGAAGGAAGGGCTGGCTCACCTCACCCCTCCCCTGGTCCATGCTCTACTCCAGACGCTGGCCCGGTGCTGGCCCGGCAGGAGGCAGAGTGTATTCCCGGAGATGCCCCTCCCCAGGGGTCGCTTGGAGTTCCAGCAGAAGGAGCAGGGCTGTCTGCTGTGGAGTCTGGGCTGTCTGGGGCAGATGGGAGCTGGATAAACGGCTTTCCTCCCAGACAAGAGTTAGGAAAGAAGGATTCGGAGACAGAGCAGCCGAACTCCTTCAGCCCTTGTCTGGAGAAGGATGCGGCTAACAGGAGATACATTCAGAGCTGTCTAAACATCTCACCCCAGCATCCGGGGCCAAGGCCTCTGAACCTGCTCTCCTGGGCCATGGGCTCTGCCCCGTCGGAGGGGCACACAGAGGGGCGCTCAAGCCGCTTTTCCAGGGGATGCCACCTGGGGCTACATCACCCCTTCTGGGCGTCTGGGTGCCTTTCCCAACTCAGTGCTTAATATTCTCCAGGCCCACTATGCACAAGGATCCTGCCAAAACACAGTGGACTTGAGACTTCCACTCCAAAGCACTGAGAGATTCTTGATTTCTTTCTCCGAGACTCAGAGGGATGGACACAGCCCCAGGGACAGCCCTCATCCTCTCTAGTTCTCAACAGAAGAGGCTTCCTGGTGAGGAACGCAACCTGGGAGACAGCCTGAGGGACTGAGCCCCTCATTCAGCCCTTACTCATCAAGTGGCTCCCGTGTGCCTAGCTGGCTTCTAACTTCCAGGGACCCCGCGTCAGCAATATTTCTGCTTGTGCAAAGTGTACGTCTTAGTGAGTAATAACAAATAAAAGTAACATATAATATGAACGAATAATAAGCTCTAAGATGAAAAAGAATCTAGGAAAATAATGGACAGACTCATCACTAGACAAGGACGAGACCTCACTAAAAAGTGACCTTGACAAGAGATGAGAAAAAAGTAAGGGAGTGAGCCCTGTGAACAGCTGGGGAGAACTTCAGAAGCAGAGCAAACAGTGAGTGCAAAGGCCCTGCTGAAGGACGGAGCTGGCGTGTTCAGGAACAGCAAGAAGCTATGGAGCCAAAAGGCAAGGACAGTGAGCAGAAAAGTGAGATGGGGTGGGCTATTTAGGATCCACATACCTCAGCAGACACAGTAAGAAGCATGGGTTTTATTCTGAGCCATTGGTGGGTTTTGAGTGAGGGAATAGCATGATCTGATTTACCCTGGACTGGCTGCAGTGGGGAGAACAGGCAAGAGGGGACGAGAGTGGAGGCAGAGAGACCACTGAGGAGGCTTCAGCAGTTGTCCAGGGGAGAGAGGAGGCTGACCTGACCTGGGCTGAGAGCAAGAGTGATGGGGAGAAGGAAGCAGATTCAGGATGCCTTTTGTAAGGAGCCATGAGACTTGCTGAGTAGGACGCCAGGTGTAAGGGGCGCCCAGACTCACCCTGTGCTCATCCTGGCCCCAGAAGCTGGTGGCACAAGGCGCCACTCCCTCATCAACCGGCGGCTCCGATTCTTTGAGATCTGGGGCCTTACTGACCCTGTAGGGACAGCCCCTCCCAGCAGGAGCCAGTTCCCAGAGATAGCAAATGACTCCCCTGGGAGCACATCTTCCATCTGAATTCAGAGCCCATGCCCCAAACATCTTCCATATCAGGCTCTCATACTCTGGACCATTGTCCACCAGCTCTGGTCACCCAGGTACCAGACAACTGGAGACAGAGACAGCTCTGAGCCCCGGAGCCTGCTACAATTATCTGAGTAGCCAATCCTAGGGCTTCCTTGATAGCTCAGCTGATAAAGCATCTTCCTGCAATGCAGGAGACCCCAGCTCCTGGGTTCAAGAAGTTCCCCTGGAGAAGGAATAGGCTACACACCTGTATTCTTGGGCTTCCCTGATGGCTCGGATAGTAAAGAATATGCCTGCAATGCAGGAGACCTGGGTTCGGATCCCTAGGTTGGAAAGATCCCCTGGAGGAAGGCATGGCAACCCACTCCAGTATTCTTGCCTGGAGAATCTCCAAGGACAGAGGAGCCTGATGGGCTCCTCTGGGGTCACAAAGAGTCGGACACAACTGAGTGACTGAGCACAGCACAGCGCAGCCAATCCTAAGTCTACTTCTCCTGCTTGCTGTGCTTTTCTCTCAAAAACCTACAATAAAGGCTCTTGCCCATGTTTTCACCTCTTCTGTTTGCTGACTAACCCTGGTGCTCCCCGTGCAGCCCTGCATGGCATGGTGTGCCCCCTCTCCTTAAGAACTGTGAGTAACAAATGATCTTTTCAAAGGCAGAGTGCCCTGGTCTGTTGGTCTCCCCACACACTTGCTCTCGGGGTCATCTTGGAGCCACCACCCTCTCCTAACTTCTGCCAGGAACAGGTGTTTGGGGAGCTGTTATTCTGCAGCCTCAAAGTGTCTCACAGCAGAGAAGGAACACTTGGAACTCAGGCAGCTCTTTCCTAAACCCCATCAGCAACTCCCCCCAACAAGGGGTCCCACTCCTGACCCACCGCAGTTGCAGTCAGGCCTCCAAATATAGGGCTGGCACCTGTGTGAGTGTGTGAGTGTGTGTGCACGTCTGTGTGTGTTTGCGCACATACATATGGGGGGGGTGGGTGGCAGCTGCCACCCTGACGCAGAGCCCAGCATCACAGGACATGAATGAAATATTATAACACGGAGTGCGTTGGGCTGCCCAGACATGCTTCCAAAGGAAGCCTCTTCTTTCATTTTAAAACAAAGGTAACTTTGATGAAGCAGCTATTTGATACCTGTTCGATCTAAATGCTTTCAGGATACACAGACATCAGACGCTCACAGGAACCTGAGAGCCCGCGATATCAGCCTGGGCGCTGGGATGATAAAAGAGGAGTGGAGAGGCTTCTTCCCGTCAGCTTGCGACCCGGTGCATGTATTTTTACATGCTTTAGCATGAAAAAAAGCCAAGATGCTCAGAGCCAATCAAATTACTTCTCTGTCTCTTTAATAAACAAATCCATGTGCACATTAACAGTGTTGAAAATTCAATTTAAACTCTTTGTCTGTTGCTGCTTACTCTAAAGATGGTCTTTCTTAAACAACAGAACACCAAGGAGTCGTTAGTGCTCTCTCTTCATTACTTCAAAAAACCAATCATTAGACACCAGAGTATATACGTAATTAGAAAATCACTTCCTTTGCAATCCAAGCTAAGTAGTTTACATACTGTAATTACAGGGACAAAATCAATTTTTAATCATTTCCCTGATTGGGCTCATCAGCTCTGTGGGAACATTGTAACCTGCTTGTTGTGCAAAAGCAACATCTGGGCTAAAACAATTACCCTTTGTTTGCTACAATATTCCTTAAATCTTTTTGCTTGCATAAAAAAATGAAAACATGAAGACAAGATATTTGGATGTCTTTTTGTCCTTGATCAACATATATCCGAAAGTTCTCCTCGTGACGTGAGTTTAATGTTCCCCGGAATTTACGGTTTAACAGTACACATCCAAGGAATGTATTTTTTCAGTGAGATAAAAGTATCTGATTGTTTTAAAGATCCATTCAGCTGCCTAATTGTTCCATAGCTAACACATGGTATTCAAACAACCCACACATTTCAAAAGCTCATCTGGGCAATCATGGGCAACTATTATTGCGATGGTTTACACTTTTCTAATACAAATGAATGGATTTTATCAAAATTTAAAAAAAAAAAACTAAAAAGCTGAGTATGTGTGAAAAATAGTTGGTATGAATTGGCAAGGCGAGGCTAAGCATTTTGTTCTCTTAATAGGAAATGACCTCATTTACACTGGAGTAATAATTAGTACTGCTTCACTGACAGTTAAGAAAAAAAAACTTTCCCAGTATAATAAGGCAGCATCTCCTTTGTTAGGAGATCTACATTGATTATTAACCCTTGCCAAGAAATTCCAAGTTTAACTCTACGTTCCACTGGGCTCATACTTGCTGGCAAAAGATAAAAATAGCTGTTTTGGAAACCGTCGCCTCTCTCCCAGATTTCCAAAGTTTTGCATCTGAGCTTTTAATTGACAATCTGTAACACTTGGTGTCCCCTTTGAAGGAACATGGAAAGCCCCTCCACCCCACCCCGAAGCCACAAGAGCCCCTGTCGGGCCCTGCACTCCCCCGGTGGCCCTGGTCCTCCCCATCCTTTTGAAGTTTATTGGCTTTGATTTTTGCTTGCAAGTCCCCCAACCTACAATTAATTCATAGTCAAAACAACTCTGAGAAGGAGAAAAGGAGAGAGGGAAAGTGAAAGGAGAAGGAAGAGATGCTTGCTAGTGAATCAGTCCAAGCTGACAGTGCAGAAAGGAGATAGGAGTGCATGAGCCCTTAAAAAAATATATTAATAGTCCAGGAAATATCCAGAATATATTCACACACACACCACCACTTCTAAAGGGACTTACTTGTTCATTGACCAAATCATTCCTGAACTCATAAGAGTGACCACGGACGTTTATTGAGCACTTACCATGTGCCAACCAGAATCCCTCATGATAGTACTGACCCTCACGACAACCCGGTGAGCTGGGTATACCATGACCATGTTCATTTACTGATGGGAAATTGAGGCACTAGCCACAAAGTAACAAGTCCAAGGTTAAGAGCTCTTAAGATGGGGGAGCCACCCTACCCCACTGTCTCCCAGTACCGGACAACATCTCTCTCCCCACCCCGTGGCCTTGGAGAGCCCCATCTCCAAAGCAGCCAAGCTTGCCTGGTGTCCCCTAGTTGGAGACATCCCATGGCCCCATGCGTCCTTAGGAGCACACACAAGCCTTGGCATCATTCTGCACATGTTCCTAATCTTTACCCCAAGGTGGGAGATTCCAATCCAGGATAAGGCAGAGGAGAACCCGCCCTGTAGGCCAGTGTGCTCAGGGCAGGAGGCACAGACTACATGCAAACGCTTCCCACAAGGCTCAAGATCTGAGTCACTGGATATGGTGCCAAGCTGCCATGCTGGTGGCATCCCAGAGCCTGAACCAGGCAGGACGGGCACCCCAGCTCTTCCTGGAGGCTGTTTCCTCTGAGAGCCAGCCTGACAGCATCTCCCCAGTGTCTTTGCCCAGCTTGCCCCACGTCTCAGCCTATCCCTGGGAAGGCAGCTCCCACATCAGTTCAAGACTCTACAGGACAGCAACCTTGAGCCAGCTGTGACCCCCAGAGCATGAGGAATGCAAAGAGGGAGAAAAGTCTCCCACATTGTAAATGCTTTCTAGTTCACAGTATTACCACCTGAATTAAAAACATTTATCCCTGTAGAGGAGACATGTCATGTCATCATCAGATCACAAGGTATCTATGATGCAGCTTATCTTGAAGAAGAAATGTGAAAAACTGGAAACCACAAAGCGCTTTTTTTCCTTTATACTTACTGCAGGTAATGTTGCTGCTCAGGTACTCTGTACTCTGTTTGGCAAATAGTGCTCGAATATTCAGCCATCACACAGAGCCACACTGTCCAGCTCGGCAGTCACTGACCACAAGTGCCTACCAAGCATGTGAAAAACTGCGTCAGCCCCAAGTGAGGTGTGCTGTAAGCCTAAAACACACAACATGTTTGGAAAGATGTCAAATATCTCTTGTATATTCTTTACACTTTTTTACATGTCAAAGTGATAATATTTTGGATACACTGAATTAAATAAAATTTAGTCTTAAAACCAATTTCACCTCTCGTTTCTTTACCATTTTAATGTGCCCATTAGAAAAACGTTTTCGTTTTGTTTCTATTTTATTTATTTCTTAATTGAAGTGTAGCTGATTTACAATGTGTTAATTTCTGCTGTATGGCAAAGTGATTCAATTATATACACATATACATATATATGTGTATATATATTCTTTTAAATAGTCTTTTCCATTATAAATATAAATTTGTATATGGAGCTACATGAGCAGCTTCTATTATATTTATACTGTGCAGTGCCAATTTCAACCTGTGCAAAAACTTGACAGCTGAATTTAGCCATCATAAAAATTCATTTGTTTTCCGAAGAAGGTTTTAGAGAAAATGTAGTATTATCAACATCACTTGAAATTTTGGTTCCATAGATATTCTCTGAGTCAAAATGAAAGTTACACAATTTCTAACTGAAACATTGTAAGGTCTCCTGTACAGCTGTTGCTTTTTTCAGTTCATTTACTTTTAGTTTTATAAAACTGGTTATTTAAGTAATAGTGCTCCCTTCCAGAACATTTGGAACATACAAGATATTACAAAGAAAAAAATAACATAATTCTATCAGCCGGTGTGATTGTTGTTGATATTCTGGTGTACTTCTTTCTATTCTTTTCCACACACGCATGTGTGTGTACGTGTGTGAGTCCATGACCATAACTGAAGACACACTGCATGTGTATTTTTGATTTCACATGCCCTAAAACCTCAGGTCCTAACTGTAAGAAGACTCTGTTTGGCCCTATGAGAATATAGACTACTGGCTGAGGTGGCTGAGTTTCCACAGGTGTTACAAAAGGAAAACATTAAGAGACAAGCCATACACTGGGAGAAAACCTTAGCTAAAGACATATCTGATAAGGACTGGTATCCAAAATATACAAAGAACTCTTTAAACTCAACAATTAAAAAATAAAAAGAGCCCACTTAAAAATGGGCAAAAATCTGGATGCCTCATCACAGAAGACCTACAGATGCAAATAAGCACCTCAGATGCTAGACATGACATGGCCTTAAGGAAATGCAAATTAAAACAATAATGAGATACCATTACTTATCAGAATGACTAGAACCCCAAACTATGATACCACCAAATGCAAAGCTAGAGAACAAGAATTCTCAGTCACTGCCTGTAGCAAGGCAAAATGGTGCAACCACTTGGAAAGACGGTTGGGCAGTTCCTTACAAAGTTAAACACAACCTTCGCATATAACTCAGCGGTCAAGTTCCTTGGTATTAACAATTACCCGGAAGAGTTGAAAATTCACACCCACACAAAAACCTGCCCACAGATGTTTATAGCAGCTTTATTCATGGTTGCCCAAATGCATAAGCAACCAAGACGTCTCTCAGTAAGAGAATCTGTAGTACACCCAGACAATGGAATAGTATTTAGTCATAAAATGAATTAGCAGAACCATAAAGACATATTACTAAGGGAATGAAGCTAGTCTTATAAGTCTACGTACTGTATGATCCTAACCCTACAGCTTTCTAGAAAAGGCAAAACAAAGGAGACAGGGAAAGTACCAGTGGCTGTCAGGGTTTGGCGAGGGAACGATGACCAGATGAAGCACAGGAGATTTTAGGGCAGTGGAATTATTCTATATGAAACTCTAATAGTGGATACATTTGTCCAAACCCATAGAATGTACAGCATGAAAAGTGATCCCTTTAATATAAACTATGGGCTTTTGTTAATAATGTATCAATGTTGGCTCATCAACCATAACAAATGCAACACACTAAAGCAATAGGAGAAAATGTGGGGATGGGGTCTTATGGGGACTGTACTTTGTGCTCAATTTTCCTGTATACCTAAAATTTCTTTAAGAAACAAAGTCTATTAATTTAAAAAAAAAATTTTAAGGAAAAGAAAAAGTACAGCTCTGATGAAGCCTTTCCTGGCTGGAGGATTTCCACGCTGCAAATCTGGAGACCTCTCCAGTGCTCAGAGATTTCGGATCCTTCAGAAACCTTCTGGCCACCACTTCTCTGAGGAGCTGATGTCCAAAAATTTCCCACAGAGGCTGCTCGGGCAGGCCTTCGAGAAGAGCCCCGGGCACTCGGCACAGATCCCGCTGACTGGCCCGTTTGTATTTCTGTGCAGGGTGCTGAGGTTTTCTTGCTGGCTCACCTCACAAAACAAGCTGACTTGTGCCTCTAGCGCCGAGCAGGCCAGCCAGCCTGCACCCCTCTCAGGGTCCGTCTCCTGGACAGCAAGGGGAGAGAGCTGCTCGGACTATGTCTACTCCTCAACAGGGCAGGCCCCCAAAGCCCCATCCTTGCTCCCTCATCTCCAAGACAGAAACTTGAATGAATGCCTCAGAAAGTAAGGATGAGGAGCCAGACAGAGGTTCAGAGTGGGCATGCGCCACCTCCCCAGTTGGAAGCCAGCAGCAATGCAGAGAGTGATTCAAAAATTACAACAGAATGGTGGCGCCTTCTTCATTTCTCTATCTGGGCATAGGATGCCATCAAACTGCTGCCACTCTACTGAACTGTCACCTCTCAATCCATATTACCTTTAGCTCCAGCTACTGGTTATTCTGGAGAAGGCCCACGAACATCCAAGGGCAGACCTATTTGGAGGCCACATAAAGTATTTCACACTGTTTTCCTGTGATTTTATAGTAACAAGAAGAAACAGTAACAGCCAAAGCCATGGGTCCCTTAAGTATCCTGTAAACTATGGCAAAAAAAGGCAAATATAACTGATGAAAAATAGCAGGAAAGGTCCCCAGGAGTGTGACCCTGAGGGCAGAGCCCACTGCAGTGGCACCAGCACAGGGGGACAGAGACACCCCAAGAAAATCTAGTCCTTCCTAGGCTGGCTCATCAAGAGACCAGTGAAAGGCTCCCTTGCTTGTCTCCTGTTAAAGTTCCTAATCCAGAATCCAGAAAATTCAAACATAATAATTCTAAGAAAAGGAAAAAAAATACATCCTTTCCTTCTCATCTTCCAAGCCTTTCCCTTTTGGTAAAGATTTTATAAACATTCTTAGAAAGAGTATATTCTCTCTCCTCTGCCCACAGGTAACAAGGAATGGCAGATGTTTCAGAAACAGCACATTATAAAAAAAAAAAAAATCCAATGTCACTAAAACCAGAATGGAAAATGTTTTATACATTAACAAACATTGTAATGAATTTGCACAACCTTAACCGACTGTATACCCAGCATAATGAAATGGTCTCCATCTTTTCAAATAAAAAATTACGTATGCTAGCGCATCGCTTTAGAAAAGCATTGTTCTTTAAAAAAAAAAAGAAAGAAACCTGCATTTTTCCCAGCTACCATGTAATTTGTGAGATGCATTTTTAAATGATCTGCAACAGCAGCGGCTTCATCAGTCAGATGATACCGATAGATAATTCACCAAACCGTCACATGATCCTCCGTCACTCTAAAAGACGCGAATATATTGCCACAAGCTTTGGGAGTAATGGGTGCACCTGTTTACGATGTCACCTCTGTTTGCTAATTGTCTCCTTGAGCTACATTTTACTTCTAATGCATTTATTTTTGACAGGCAGTGTCTATTTAGAAATCACATTACTTCAAGTGCAATTGTTCTTTTGTCTATCAAGTAAATGAAGTGTTGTTATACAGATTTCAGGTTCTGATTAGTAAAGTATCAGAGCCCCAAAAAGGTCAATCAGTTATTTACCTGAGGTAATAGAAGGATGACAGACATCTCAAACATACTCCAGCTCATGCTATAGGCCATTTTATTATAATTACTCAGTTTGGTCTAACTTAAATATATATTCCTAGGGTTAACAGTTAAAAAGACACAGAGCACGTGTCCAGAGACTGCATCGACTCAGAATGTAGGCAGGTGGGTCTTGTGTTTGCACAACCAAGTCTCACCCTTTCAAATAAGTGGCCCTGGAAACATCAATAATTGTGGCCAAACAAGCATGTGGGTGCCTGCATGCCCCCATCTGTTGGCTTGGACAAATTCCCCCATTAATACAGGTATTTCCAAATAATTTTTCACAGCATTTTACTCTTCAGGTCTGATTTGATGAGTGAGTTCAGATCAATATGAAGGTAGTTACAACTGAAATAAAAGACTGATAACAACTGTGGAAAGACAAACAGCTGTCTGTGAAAGCTGGAACCAGCCAGAACCAGGACTGCCTTTGACTTCTGCTCTAGAACCCGTGAAGCCAGCTGCCCCCACCGATGGCCACACGAAGGCCATGCCAAAGACACCAAGCATATATGAGGAGAGGCTGGGGACCAACTTAAGCCAGAAACCAGATTCACACAGACATTAGCGAACTCAGGTTAAATAACCAGAAGGTATTCGTTTTGAAGGAAAACAAAACTGAGCACCAACCTGCTTTCTGGCGCTCAGATCCAAATGTCTAAATCTCAATTACCCTCAAAGTATTCCTATAGCGCGTCCCTCCCCCTGACTTACTGCCTCAAAAGCAACCCAAACCATGAATCATAGAGACAGTTCTATATTTAGGAGTCACTTGTCTCTTAAGTGGATCATCTACAGTTTCTCTTTATTCTTCCTGATCGCTCCATCCATGAATTGTAGGTTTCTCCCTCCCCTGCCTGGGTCCTACCCATCCTCCACGGCTCACACCACTCAATCATCCTTGGTACAGCCTTTAGCTGAGCACCACCAAGCCCCTCACACTCGGTCAGATTTGCCCAAAACATCCCTCTCTGGACACCCACCTTGTTCAGGCCTATGTAAAGGGGCCACCTCAGGTGGGCAGGGGGCCTACAAAGAATTCCAGAGACGACCGTTACTCAACACAGTTGCCAAAAGAAAGAGACACAAAAAGCCACGCTTGCCTTAAGTCACATTCTAAATTGGCTCCCTGGAGCGTTCCCTACCTTGTTCACTAAAGACCGTGTGTGTTTCCTCAGTATTTAGCATACGCTGTGTAACCTGAGCAGGACTTGCATAGTATCACTACGTGTTTTCTCCAAAGTATTTTCCCACCAGGACCACAATTATATGCAAACTACTTGACTTAGAACCATTTGCAAACATGTTTTAAATGTTCACTAGGATTATTCCACCAGTTAAAAGCAAGAAAAGGGGAAGACACGTGAATCCTTCCTGGGGGAGCCCAAGGCCAGTGAGATGGGGGATACCCTGACATGCAGAACCACAGACTATTTTCAAGGAGCAAAACCTCCAGGACATTTTCTACAGGAGCAACAAGGAATGTCCTCTTCATTCTGCAATTTATTTCAATTCTAAGTACTCTAATCATGGGAAGTACTTTTTGCTTTTTAAATAGCCTGCTTGTTTTTACAGGTCAAGAGCATAAATAAAACAGTCAAGTTGGAAACTTGGAAAGCTCATTTGCAGGAGAAGGAAGTAGTTATAGATCGTCCATTTGTTCAGATACAAGGTGGCTCTCAGGAGGCAGCTCAGGCACGTGTGAAAGCCAGACCCCACTGGCCAGCATGCCCTGGGGATGGAGCTGGGAGGGACGGAAGCCCCCTGTCCTCTCATCTGGGGAGAATCACTCTTGGGAAAAGACAGGGGAGTTGTCGGAAATGTTCAAGGGCTATACTGTAAGATTTTAATACAAACAAACCTCCAAAGCCAAGGGTTAAATAGTCGGAGTGAGAGGCGGATTCCACCACAGGTCACAGAGGCGAGGCCACATGGTGACTGGGTCACCCTGAAACATAAGCACCCTGAATTGCTAACTCTGACATCGACTCATGTCATTACTACAGTAGCTCCTGATGAATTAAATCGTGTGCCTACCAGTTACCATACAGGATCCAAATACTAGCAGATCATTTCTCAAGTGCCAGGGAGCTCAAGAAAATAAGATGCCTGAAGTCAATATATTTAAGATAGTTCATATCTTTACCCAAAAAAAGAAGAAGAGGGATGGAGGAGAAAAACACCATTATCCACTTTTCCATATGAGATATCACATAGGTGTGCCTCCCACCAGTAGCAGGAATCATAACCAAATAAACTGTATTCAATTGCAGACCTCTCTCCCTTTCTCTCTCTTTCTCTCTCTTACTTTCTCACACATACACACAAGGCTGATGAAGGAAATGAGACCATGAAAACTCACTACCAATAAACACCAAGGACATGGGAACAGACAGGACTAGAGGAAGGGTCTATCAGAAGAAAAAATTTCTGGGACGACTTCAAGAACTGGCGATGACCTCCTGTGTCTAAAAGAAGACAGTGTCACAGGATGTTTGGGGCTCTCCCTGCAGAAGACCCGACAGGGTGAGCCATGGCCCACCAAAGCAAGTGCCTGAGAGCTGGCAGGGCCCAGCTTCCCACGATGCCAGGCAGAGAACACAAAGAAGGGCATAGCTGGCGGCAGCCTAAGACCACAATAAGCCACAGGACCACATTTTTATTGCTACCTTCACTTCTATTTTTCCTTTCTTCTGCATGTGCTAGAAGAGCCCCCACCCTCCCTTTCTTTTTATCAAACATTCCTAATGTAGTGATAAAATGAGGAAGAATGAAAGCTTATTACAAAACAGGACTTTTATGGCTAGCGTCTATGGAACAGTCACACTGTTACATATATTTTCTCTAAGTAATCAGGAATGTATTGGTATTTTGAAATTATGTATCTCTAATAACACAAAAGTACTTAAGAACAGAAATAGACAGTAATGGAAAATGCAGTCAACTGTTGACAACATATAGAATTTCTGAAAATAATTTGCAGAGAACAGCACAGCAGATGAGTCAAAATTTTCACAAAAATATTTCTTGCCTCCGATAGTCCAATGTAATTCATTTTCTATCTCTGTTCATTAATCATTGTTAAAATTAGTGATCCATTTCTTCCACTCTGCCATCTGCACTCAGCTTCGTAACAAACATGACACCTTCCTGCATAATAAAACCTGACAACCACGAGGACGAATTTCCAAATAGCTTTCTGCATATTTGCACCTCTATAACGGATTCCGTTGTCAGACAAAAGTGGATTATTTAACCAGAGTTCTTTCTTTATCAATTCTGAACACAGATGTGTGTGCGTATGTACGTGTGTGTTAAAATATGATCAAGGAAAAAAACCCATTGATTTTAATTAAAACGAATTTGTCCTGTCTTAAGTAGAAGGTATTTTAAATCCAGGTTGCAACAGCCAATACTGCTCACCAGAAGCATGGAGGGGAGTATCATACTTGATCTATGAAGTTTACGTAAATAATTTGTGGCTTCATCTTGTAAACTTTCCTAATAAAAGTGATCTTGACATTCCAACCTCCTAAAAATTTTTTTTTTCATTTTAATATCCTGCTTTATTTTGTTTTTCAGTCTTTGATCACAGAATTTCAAATAAATATTTTTAGGGAAAGACAAAACAATCAAGGAGTAGAGAGATACAGATGAGAACACCAATGAATAATTAAACACATGCCAAGTGTTCCCTTGGGGAAGCCACCACTGGGTCCAAACCACAGGGAGGAATTCTTGGTCCTCCTGGATGGCACGCCATGTGGTGCCAATCAGTCTGACAGTGATGAGGGTGGGCTCAGAACCTTCTCCTCACCCTTTCAAAGAGCAGCCTCTTAGGAAGAACAGCTATAAGCTTCCAAGGAAGCAGTGTCCACTTGAATGGCAGAGCGGACCTGCATCCCCACAGCCAGCCTGGACTGAGGGGGGCGTGATGAGGTGACCCCAGGTCTGTCCAAGGTGAAAAAGTCAACCTGTATCTCTCTTTTTGCCCACTCTCAGCCTGCCTCTTCTCTCCTTGCCCCTTCTTCTGGACATGGAAAATCCCCAAGAAACACATTTCCAAGCAATTCAGTCTCCTCCTGCCTGTATTTCCTGGGACCTGTCCAGCTCCATGCCAGGGTATACAGAGGTGCGCCAACATTGAATCAGCACCCCCAGGGACTCATAGCTTGGTAGGAGAGACAAGCTTTATGCAGATGTCTCCAAACCAGGAGAGAACGCTAGATGCCATCACAAAGAGAAAACTTCAAAGGAGCCCTTCATCCTAACCTGCAGTCCGTGGGCTGAAAGAGGACCCAGGAGGTGTTGCAGAAACAAGATGGCATCTGAGCTGACTAAGACCTCAACAAGCAAAGTCAAAGAGGAGTGGGATCCTGGCGACAATGAAGCTGGTGGTGGCTGGCACCCTGGCTTTTGGGGAGGATTTAGGCTGGACCAAGGGGCTGGATGAACAGCATGGACTGGAACAGCCAGCGCCTTGTCTCCAATGGACACACGGTCGTGGGCACAAGGGGGAGACCGAAGGGGTGGCACCCTGAAGGCACAGCCAATAAGTCACATGCAAAACCAATACTGCAGCACGAAGAACACACAGCTCTGTGATGAACTGCACTTTCTTTGAAATCAAGGGAACAGCCATTTAGTGACTGCTAGCCAATGACTCTGTCTCTGTCTCACTCACACAGACACACACACACACACACACACACACACACGCGTGCGCGCGCACACACACACACACACACGCCTATTGACAGAGCAGAACTTTTTGTTTAATCCCCCTGGTTTATCTTCCTCTGTCCTCACAGCCTGGTGTGGACTTGGAGCGGATCCCCTAACTAAGCCTGATTAGAATGAGAACAGTCAAAAGACAAACTTTGCAAAAATCAAGGTTTAAAATAGAAATAGCAACTGACCCTCAGCTGCACTGCTGCCGGCTGGGACAGTGACAATAGCGACTCTTTTGTTAAACTTTCCTGAGAGACGTGCTCACCAGACTGGGGTGGGTGTGTGTGTCTGTCTGTCTCATGTACGAGAGAGTGGGAGAAAGGTTTTAAAATAGCCGTGGCTCAAAAAAAAAAAAATTAATCGCAAATTACCATTCACCCCTCAGCAGCCAAAATGTCTGTTGATTCATTTAACATATACAAAATCCAAGGCCTCCCTATAAATATTTCAGAACTTGAAACCTTCCATTTTGTCCCTGGCCTGGAACAATAACACGCACACATGCACGCATACACACACACACACACACACACACACACACACAAAACTATGGGGGTGGGGGCTGGGAAGGGTATGAAACCCCCTCCCCCAGGCATTGTCTCCCAGCCACCCGGCTCCTCCAGCCTGGAGTTCCCTCTTCCCTTCACATGTCTGCATCCTGACACATTCAATTTCAGGTTATCAGCACATCTGAATTATAGAATACTGATGGGGATAGAGGGCAGGCCTCCCTGGGCTGATTAGCACCATTTAAGAAAGCTTTCGCCAGCCGGCTTCATTGGCTGGGAGCGCCACCATGGTGGGTGGCCTTTCTGTATTAGAAGTCAACACAGAGCTGTCTCATTTGAATTAAATATGGACAAAAAGAAAGATCTGATTATGCTTATTCATAGCTAACCTTTCAAGTTCACCAGGCTGCCAAACTTGGAAGTAAAAACTGAAAGTTTCTTTCCTGTGTGTCTAGATTGTTGAGTATTCTTATTTTCTCTAGCAGTTTTTCAGTGAGTCTGAAGTGTGTGTGTGTGTGTGTGTTTAAATTTTGGCCTGCTCAGTCTGGGAGCTTCTTTCTACAAAGTTGCCTCAGTAAAGATTCAGGGGAAAGCTTTCAGTTTGGTTACAGACAGACAACAATGGAAAGGCAGGGTCTGATTTTAATCCATAAATACATGAAAACACACACACAAATTTGGCTATAGGAGATTTCTTGCAACAGAATGAGTAGCTGAAAATTTGATTAGCACAAATAAATTTCTGACATGGGACTGAGTGGGGCAGTGATTCAGAAAAGACCTAAACGAACAGAAAACTGGAATCACTGGATTGAGAATAATACCCTCGTTCATGGTAGCATTTACCTTTATATCTTCACTTTCACAGATACGCACACACCCCATTATTTTTAATTCCCCTCCTTCCTGGGTATGGGCAACTCCTCCGACACTGAGTTAATAAAAGAAGCAGGAGTCTCCGGGAGTTCCCGAGGGCCCTGCAGCCGACTCCACGGGTGACGGCCCCCGGGGTGCGGGTGAGCTGGGGGCAGGCACAGGCTGTGGCTCGGTCCTGGGCTGGGACCCAAGAAATGCTATTACTGGAGACGGGCTCTGGCGCTCACTACCCAGCCAGGCTCTGGTCCCATTCAGTTCGCTTTAACAAATGTTCATCGAGCCTCTGCTGGGTGCTGTGCACTGGGTTTCCACAAGGGAAATGTACACTCCCCCAGGGTCCTCCTCAGGACCGTGTCCTGGGTCCTGCCTGCCTGTGGGCCCCTGGGGCCATCACCCTCGCACCTGTCCATACCATGCGGTTCTCTGTCCTCTCTCTGCACATCCACACCTGACAGGGAGCCCTGCCACTCTGACAGGTCATCCCCATGAGGTTGCTCTTGCCCCTTCATCTGGGTGGTCAACTCCTGGAAGGCAGAAACCACCTTTCGGCCTCCTTGGGGTCCTCCCTGGAAAGTCTTAAACACCCAATCAGCCAACCCCAGCCAGCTCCCTGGGTGCAGAGAAGGAGGTGGGGTGTGAGCACAGCAGAGTGGGCAGCCCCCACCCCAAAGGGCGCCCGGTCCCTACCACATCCCCACCTCTGCAGGGAAGTGACCCCTCGGGGCACCTCCAGTCTTCACCAACCCCCCAGAGTCCCTCTGAGTACCCAGCAACCAAGGGCCCTGAAAATGCCACAAGGAGATGCCCAGCCCCTGGCCGCCCTGCTGCTCCAAGTCTGTGACCACCACGCAGCCCTCCTCCTACCCCAGGGCAGCAGAGTGGTGCTGGCAAAGGAACACAGGGGGTCCTTTTACTCATTCTCATAGTCCCCCAACACACAACCTTGAAATACTAAAAGCAAAACGCAGCTCGGGGCAAAGCACTAGGAAGGATGCTCCTACGGCCTCCAAGTCAACACCAGCCCCATCCTTTGACTGCATGTCACCCTGAGTTACTTAGTACACGAGTTCCTTTCCTCTTGATCCCTCAGGAACCCTCAAGGGACAGTTGGGTAACAGTCTTTTTCCCTCTGGGCCTCAAGGACCCATGTTCTGGGCGGCCGTAGAGGGAGGGAGGGAAGCCCCAAGCTTAGCCCACCCCCACGGGGGTCCCTCTACTGAGGAAGGGGCACTGGGCTCAGGGTTCTTCCTTGCCTTTTATGAGTTGGTGAAGTCTTCCTTTGATGAAACACCATCGTCACCATCTAAACCAAACCCACGTCTCTAAAAGGGGTAAACTCGATTTCTCATTGCCAGCTTTGAACCTGCAGGCCTCCCACAGTGCCAGTAATTGCATTGCCAACAAGACACAGACGTGCACCCACCAGCAGCATGAAACTCGAGGGGTGGGTGGGACTCATATCCACAAAGCGTGCGCCCAGGCTGTGCCTGCACTCTGCCCGTGGGCTGGCCCAGGGGGGTCCCCTGGGCACCTGCTCCCTTGCTCCCCGCAGCCATCTCTGTCAGCCACAGACCACCGTCACAGTCTCCACCATCTCCTGTGCCACCTGGACCGTTGTTTATTTAATACTCTTCTTTAAATTAACTTGAAATCAACTCACTTTTTTTCTTTTAACTTAGCCTCACCTTAAGCGATAACATCTGTGAAATCTCGGCTAGGATGTGCTACTTATATTTTTCTAATAGGTCTTAAAATACCCAACTGTTAACATTTTAAATCTACATATCTAAAATTGTTTCATGTAGCACGAACCACATTTGGAAAGGCCTCAAGAAGTGCAGTGTAGACTGGGGTAAATGGGACGCTCCAGGGGTCAGAGGGTCTTCTGGCTCGTCCCGGGAAGGAGGACCGCTTCGGAGCACTAAGGGCATGGCCGCCCATCTCCCCTCTCCCCCACGGGGGCCTGATGCTTCATTCCAGACTCCGCCTCAGGAATGGCAGCCAGGGCTGATGCTTGGGACGTAATTTCCTAACTGAGAACCCTTACCCCGTCACTTTCCAACCTAGATAAGGACCCTCAGTAGCAACGCTGTGAGTGGCCAAAGAACTTCTTTCTGATTCTATCCTAAACTCACCACTAGGAGCTTATCTCCCTACCAAGAAAGCGCTGTTTGTGAACAGCCAATGCCCACATGACAACGGAGTCGGCCTCGACCACCACCTCTCCTCCTGGCCCCTCAGGATGATCACACAACAGTGATTTTCTGTCCCCTCCACCAAAAAAAAAAAGTGCCCGCAGAAGCTCTGCAGTGGGAAGCAGAATCCTCTCACCCCTCCCAGCAAAGTCTAAACTGACAACTGAGTGAGTCCATGACATGTGGCACTTCCCACACATGGACAACCACCCTGATGGTCCCCAGGGTGGACAGGGAAACACTCCACACAAGGCAGGATGAGACAGTCCAAGAGCAGACATCTGCACTTGACCTGTTACAATACGGATGGATGGAACGCTCCAGAATTCACATTTAAAACAAACGTAATTAAGATGGGGAGTCGCCTCTACATTTTCAATATCCTAGTGATTAAGTGGTAAACTTCAGAAAGAAAACCCACCAAGTAAACTTGAAAATGCACGGCATTTTCAAGGCAACTTGAAAGGCAAAGGAATACGTGTGTATACATGTGTAGTTGTGTTCGACTCTTTGCGATCCCAGGGACTGTAGCCCGCCAAGCTCCCCTGTCCACGGGATTCTCCAGGCAAGAATACTGGAATGGGTTGCCATTTCTTCCTCATCCCAACCCAGGGATCAAACCCACGTCTCCTGCATCTCCTGCATTGGCTTTGCATTTTATCCAAACTACACAGCCAATGGTGTGGCTTATTGGATCTAAAGACTTGGTGGTCTCAGGAGATGAGGAAATTTCACACTCTGGTTTGGGGGCAATATACTTCTAGTTTTGAAAACGTTGTTCCCATACTACATGCCCTAAGACAGTGGTCCTTGGACTTTACATCCAAATCTCCTGGACAGCTTATTAAAATATACACTGCTGGCCCGCATTCACAGAGTTTCTGATGCCATAGGTCTGGGGCAGGCCTGAGAACCTGCATTCCTAACAGGTTCCCAGGACCACCCTTGGACAATCCCTACCCTGGGTAATCTCAGGAACCCACTGTTGCATTTTTTTTTTCTC
Organism: Bos grunniens; assembly: GCF_055505025.1. Classification (NCBI taxonomy): domain Eukaryota; kingdom Metazoa; phylum Chordata; class Mammalia; order Artiodactyla; family Bovidae; genus Bos; species Bos grunniens. The sequence continues at coordinate 40,955,226 of NC_141182.1, read as the reverse complement.
TGTAAGGGAAGAACTGCATCCCTGCTCACCAATGCATCACTTAGGTAATTTGAAATTTTTGATCATCAGAAGAGCGTGAGGTCTTTTCTCTTTAAAGTGTAATCACCCATATATGAAAGCATCAGAATATAAATGATGCAGAAAAAGCAAAAACATCAGATACCTGTTTCTGTTCCATGCAAAATCACAATCACCACCACCACCACCGCCACCGCCACCCTGCACAAAATTAAATGAGCTGCTACAAGGCTCTCTCTGTTTCCCCTCAGAAATATCATAGGTTTCAGGTAATTTGCTTATCTTTAAACAAATTGCCAAAAACCTGTAATACTTTTAATGGTGTACTTATTCCAATGTAATAATAAAAAATTAAAAATTTTAAATTACTCTACATGACATGTACTAGAGATCTAGTAATAAAAATATACATTTGTAAACCAGGCATCCATAGAATGGTGCCAATCTGTGGAGATGACCACTGATGAGAAAAGGGAACCAACTCTTTAAAAACACACGTCTCATATACTTTCCTTTTGCGCACCAAAGGTGTCTTCCACAGCATGAGAAGTGCATACACCTCACCCCGCCTTCTGAAGGTACACCTCAAGACCTGGGCTGTCGCTGCTTGCTCTTCTCTCAGATTAAGAAGAGGAGCTGGTTTCAGTTTTAAAGCCTTTCTTCTGTCACCAGAGTCATCGGAGGTGGCTTGGAAGCGAGACGGGTTTGTAGGTTGTCTGGGTGATCCCAAAGTGTTTATCCTTTTTGCAGACCAAGGTTTCCATGACTGACAACTTCTAATTAAGCTGCCCAAATGGCCTAACTCATTCCTTCCTGTGATATTCAAGGTCAAAATGGCAACCAGAGGGAAGACCGATGCCTTGGGTTACTCTCACACAGCACCCCCACCAAGTGAGGAATGGAAAGAAGACGGGAAGTGGGGTCAGGAACGGGAAAGAGCTGAGCCACACGCAGCAGCAGAAGCAACCCTGTGGCCACTGCCTGAGTTCCTAGATGGTCTGATAACATGAGTGACAAGACCACTCACTCCAGATGCTCCACCTAGACCAGGTCAAAGACAAAAACAGTATTCTGGAAATAATGTTCACCTAACTTCAGTCTTCTGGGCTCCCAAGTTTGAACAAAGAAGAAACAAGCCCCACCCTGACCCTCTGAGTGCAGATGGCGGACGGGCCTGCCCAGGAGCAGCATCAGCTAGATGACCACACCCTGGCCTCACGGGGGCCACCTTCCCTCCAAAGCATCTCCACTCCTCTCAGGAGGCAGGCCAGCAGCAGCATCAAGGCCCCGGGGTCTCCTCCAGCACCACGCTGTTTAGTTCTCCCCTGGAAACACAGTCGGCCTAAAGCCGGTCAGCTGCTGGCCACATGGTGGTAACGAGCCCACGATCCTGGAGCTCCCAATTATTTCAGATTTACTCTCTTCCTGATCTTTCATTTTATCAGCAAAACATCCTCTTGGCAATGGGTATTAAGCTAAAACTTAAACGAAAAGAAATGCAAGGAAGAGTCCGTGAAAGGCATGGCGTATGAAAGGAAAATAGTCAGACCTCAGTCTTGGTCTTGACCTTTTACTGTCTTTTAACATTAAACATTTGCCCCACCTTCGAAAAGATAAATGTGGCTTTTGATGACAGCCAATGTTATCTGAGGATTAAAATAGCCCTCTTGCAGTGCTCAACATTAAAGTCTTCCGCATTTGCAAAATTGCAAACAGATGCAACTCAAGTACCTGCAAATAATCTGCCAAGACCAATTTCAAAAGGGAGATTTCAAAATATGTGGAAGTCATTAGGACATGTATTATTTTTGCAATGAATAGGCGCCAGGAGTGTCTCAAGGAGCAGATGGGTGCTACTTTGTTTATAAAAGATCAACAGAATATTCGGCTGTAAATGAAGACATATAAGCTATATGAAACAATTATGGTAAAATGGCGAACATTTCAAAGCTAATTGTAATGGTCTTTTAAGATCTGAATTCCTCATTTCTTACTGCATGCTAAAATATCATTTTAGTTTTGGGTCTTGATTGATATAATTACCAAAATGACAGAAAATTAAAGTAAATGCTGTCAGTTTTACTGTTGTAAATGTTGTCACTTTATCACTTGTTTACAGTGGCACCAATACTGATAAATGAATATTTTTCAACATGAATAAAAAATGTGACCTCCATCTCCCGGAAATCTTCAAAAAGGACAGCCCCAAACGTTAAGAACCCAAGCAGAAAGAGTGAACCTCAAACTGCATTATAACAGAATTCCAAATAGCCTCTCTCTCACACATGCCCAGCTTCAGAGAGCTCCTGTTGCTAATAAAAATCTCCACGATATCACAGAGGAAATCCAGAGCCAGCAAACATTCGCCCTCACCCGGGTCCCTCACATGTCTGTGTCACCGCCCAAGCAGGACTGAGTTAAGCCCCTGTTCTATTTTCCTGTTTTATATTGGTAATCATGTGAATTAGATAATTACTCATGGAAAATGTGATTAAACATACGTCGCTATTGCCAATACCGAATCATGAAGAAAGGGCATTTCTGCGAATTGCTTTTAACGTAAATAGCAAACTGGGCTCGTAAAAAATGTCCAATTAAGCCAATACCTAATGATAGATGGGCTGATCCTATGACTTGCAAAGATGCAAATTGGGTGCAGGAAAAATGAGGAATCGTGCAAGACATCCTGGATCTCCCTCTCCACACAAAAGACTCCTTTCCCCAGGATGCTTTCGAAATTCCACTAACTCCTGCAAAGTTGAGACTCCTTTTTCCTCTTCCCTACAATTAACTTTCTGTGGGGCCTTCAATTCGGTGTGCTGCGGGAGTACTCTCACCACATCTGTAAATTGAGGAGACATGGGAGAGAGGGAAAACTTGAGCTAACGACACAGGTCTGGACAGGGGAGGGGGGCAAAGGAGCAGCTGCCCAAGAAGGAAACAGGCGAGCAGAGGCCGCGGCCAGCTGGCCGGCCTGCAGAGGCTCTGAGCGGCCTGTGGCTTCCCCCTCTCCCCAACCCCGGTCTGCCTCCCGCCAATCACCCCTAAGCGAGCAAGGCGGCCACACGAAGGAGCATATCCCTTCCTCCCTCTCCTGACTCACCAGCACTGCTTTTCCGTAAATCTTTAAGCCGAGTGCACATATTCTCCCGTGACAGGGTCCATGCAGACGAGGATGTGCACCCTACAATCACTGATGAAATTTGTATTGACTCCAAAATCAAAAGTAATGAGAAGAAAATTGGTTCACAGCCTGACCCGACAGTTCCAGACTGCTGTATTGAAGTTGCAGAAAGACATTTTTTTTATTGTCTCCAGATTTCAATTAACGACATCGAGCTACCCCATCCTCCCATTATTAGTTTGAACAGAAGATCAGATTTAAGAAGTTTCACTAAATTAATTATTGTAATAGTATCTTGGATTTCTGGCAAACCTTCCTGTTTTGTAAAGGGAAAAGATTCCTTTTACACACTGTGGGACCCATGGAGTCCTGCCAACTGCATGTATTCACCTCCTGTGCGTTCGCTCATATATGTGCTCCTGTGTGAAAACGTACATGTGTAGGATATACCAGCTCTGGGCAGGACCATGACATCCTAGACTATCTCTGCTGCAATCATGTCCCAGCAAATATTTCTTGTTAGGTTTTTAGGGCCAAGCTAGAATGTCTTATTCTCACCACCCCAAGCTCTTAAGCCATATGCTCTCGACAAATTCATAACAGTAACCCCACAAACAATCATCTTGTAAGCCACAAAGTAGACTCATCTTCTTCTGAATGAAAAAAAACAAAAAGAATAGATCCACAGACACTATCATTGCCCCTATCTTGTGTAAAAATGCAAATTATGCCACACGGTGCTAAATTATTCTGGGATATTTCATAATGTGAATTAATACCCACTAGAGGCTAAGCCGAGATCATCAAACTCATTTCACATAAGACAACGAATTTAACCACCCGTGACTCAATGAGTGAGAAGTTAACATGCTACCCAGCAACACTAACCACTCCAAGGTAGATTGCCTTTACATAAAATAACCCATTTTAGAGACTTTTCAGTCCGAGGCTAACTTTCTTCAATCTCACCAGATGGCAGAACATTCAACGCTCAGGCTTTCCGTTCATACAGTGATGAAAATTATTTCTATGGAGATCAGGCTGCATCTAGTCACCATCTTCTGTCAAGCCCAAGTAAAATCCTATTTCACTAAAGTGAAACCACAGAAGCAAAAGCATTCCGATAGTTCGCAATCTCTGCACAGTTTGGTCACCGACTCCTTGTTAGCTAAAACAAATGTCACATTTTCAATCCACATTTGAAGGTCCACATTCCAGAGGAGGTTTGACTGATCTTTTTTTTTTTTTCCCAAACACTAACAATCAAATTTAAGACAACGCTCCGGAAGAGAAGGAAAAAAAAAAAAAAATCAAAGGCTCTCTACCCCAACGCCAAATGTATCCTTAATGCACTTGAACAATAGGCGGGCTGTATTCCTACCCTGGAGTAACACCGTCCATATGAATCCTAGGAATTTAGTATATCTGACAGTTTCTCTCAACCACCCATAACATTCTTTCCTGTCTCATTGGAGCTGGCAAAGGAGAATTCTGTAATTGAGTGGTACAGAACATGTGCCCTCCTTGCTAGAAGATGACAGATGGATTATAAAAACTTCAAAGCGGAGCAGTTGGAGCACCAGGGGAGAGATAGTGGGTATTTGAACTCTCCGTCTTTACCCAGGAGACAATGGCACTCTGACATGGAGCATATATCAAGGAATGGTGTAACTAGATAGACATAATCTTTCTTTTCACTAAGTATTTAACATTCTGTTACGAACAAGTTTCAGTCCGGCTAAAGTGCAACTCATCTTCATGCTAATCGTCATAGAGAGTAGTGACATGGCACACACCCCCCCCTTCAATTGTGGTTAAATCAGTCCTTTTGCAAACTGATTTTTTTTTTTAAAGAACAGGAACAGCTTCTGCCTTAGAAAGAAAAAAGGTAGAAATTAAGCATCGGGTTGGGATTAGCGTCTTTTCTGACTCACTAATCTGATGAGGCTTTCATTTGCAATGCGTGTTCTCCTTCCCTATGACTAAGGAAGGACTCTCACACATGGCTCACAGACCACATGCCACCAATCACCGGTTTTGAAGCGCAGCCGTGACTCACCTGAGCCCAGCTAAAGCTGTCATGCTACCTCTCATGTCCCCAGAAACCAAGCCTCCCCCTGCCGCCCCCGCCCAGCCAGGACACACAGCGTAGCCAATAGGGCAGGGACGTCGCAGGTTCAGAATGACACATTCAACTCCTGCTTGATCATCCAGCCCCACATTTCAGCTGTAAAGAACAAGTCAAAGCAAGGCAGAAACACAATTCACGAACAATTTTTAAAATCCAAGCTCTGTGGTGTAGCATCAGGGCAGGGGACTAGCTGCTGTCGATACAACCCCAGGGACAGATCAAGTCCCTGGGCCTGAAATACTGCCCCACACTGAAGCCCAAACTGCAAAATGATGTGCGCTGATATGATGAATTAGAAGCTCCAAAAAACCTTACATTTTCTATGTCTCTTAAAATTTTGATAGAGACATAAAATGGCTTATAGAATTCTAATTATAGCAACAGACTTCAAAAAAATGTCTCAATGTCAGAGATTAGTGAATCAAAGGCACATTCTTAAAATCAATTCTTGCTTCTGAATATTAACTGTATTTATCATTCATACTGCCCTCTGGAAACACCAGCTAGGATCCCTCTCCACATCTGACGAGGAGGGTCTCCCTGCAGTTATGAAGCTGATGAAATGAGGGCTCCCAAGGGGTGAAGATTTGCCTACAGGGCAAAAGTCCCAACTGGAAGGAGCATTGTGGCTGCTTCTTCAGTGGCTGCCGCCAACTCTTTCTAACTATTGCTTATCATCATCGTCTCAAAATACTGTCTACCTTCTTTAGAGTACTACAAAGTCAATGAAGCAAAAATTAAATTACTTTCATGAGAATCACGGCAACTTTTTAAAATAATTAGATATGCTCTAAATATTCCCATAGTTAACAATCTTTTGCTTCTACTATTTCTACTATGAAGGTACAATTTTTTAAAACGGCAAACTCTGGAAACTGCCAAGCTAATTTTTCTGAGATCTGACCAAAATCCACCTGTCTTGGTTTCCATCCTACCTCAACAACTCAGTTATATACAAACCCAAGCTCCCAATTTTCTGGGTATCTATGTTCCAACAGTTAATGCCTCCTGTAAGAGTTATCATAGGCTTCATGGTCGTGCCTACTCAAAGAAAAGAGAGGCACATGTCTCTCAAGCTTATTTCATTAAGAAAACACATTTGAATATCCCAAAGTCAACTTTCATGGGCCTTAAGAATGCTATTGATGGGAAGAAAATGGAAGGGGCCAGAGCCTCTGGCCTCCTGCCACACACACACCTGCCTCCTCCACACCCTGTAGCCTTTCTTCAGCTTCCTCTGAGGCACCTAAGGCCCAGGAAGCCTGGTGGTGTGGTGCATGGCCAAAGTCAGCCAGGACCAACAGAAATTGCAGGGATCACTCCCTTAAGTAGTTTTAAAAGAGAAAGAATTTAACAATTCTTCTTTATTTCAAGGCTAAACCATCCCTTGTGGTAGTTACTCAGTCACATCCGACTCTTTGCAACCCCATGGACTGTAGTCTGCCAGACTCCTCTATCCATGGGATTCTCCAAGCAAGAATACTAAAGTGGGTAGCCATTCCCTTCTCCAGGGCATCTTTCCAACCTAGGAGTCGAATCCAGGTCTCCTGCACAGGCAGATTCTTTACCATCTGAGCCACCAGGGAAGCCCTAACCCATCCCTTGAATAGCCAGCAAATGCTAAGGAGATGTAGAAAAGGGCCATGGGGACAGTATGTTGGACACCTGTGTGTTTCTGCCCACATGCTGCTTTCTCAACATATCATAGGAAAAGTCCATACACTAATAAACGCAAAAACCCAAACTTTTACCTAAGACCATTTGCATCCACCATAACCTATCTTGTCAAGATCTACTATGAATCATTTCATAATTATCCAGTTAATGAAGAGAAAACTTCATAAGTGATTCAAACCACATCATAAATGGTTTCTGATTGGCCTTCAGCCATGCAGATCTGGGGCCTCATATAGAATTATGCCCATCCTGGCTTCCCTGGTGGCTCAGATGGTAAAGCATCTGCCTGCAATGCAGGAGACCTGGGCTTGATCCCTGGGTCAGGAAGATCCCCTGGAGAAGGAAATGGCAACCCACCCCAGTACTCTTGCCTGAAAAATTTCATAGATGGAGGAGCCTGGTAGGCTACAGTCATAGGATCACAAAGAGTCACACACAACTGAGCAACTTCACTGATTTCTACACCCAAGTTTCCCAGAGAGGACCCTATGATCAGGAGGTCCCAGCTGCCCACTGACAAGGTGCTGCTGACTTGGGGGGACATTGAGGGGTAGACAGGCCCCAAATGTTCATCAAGAGAGGCCATTAACCAAAGCACTGGGTTACATGATGAACAGATTATGTGTGCCTTGAAGACTTCCCCAAAGTTCAGAGACAGCTAATAATAAGTTGTGTTTTCAAGTATTTGACACTTAATACCTGCCCCCCTTAAAAAAAAAAAAAAAAAAGGCATCAAACAGTCATGGTGGCAAAACCAAAACTAACTCTGTCCTCTCATTTACTATGTACTTTAGTACCTTTTGAACAATACCAGGGAGTGTACCAAGGAGAGAAAACAGTCGTTTTGGTGTCTAGGGAATCAAGTGGCGCTACCTGGCCCGATTTCCATGCGTTACTCTCCCTCCCAGATGCCAAATCTCAAAGACGCCTCTAAGTAGAAACAGCGCTCCTCTCTTCACGCCCAGCCCTAGCAAAGCCCTGCTCTGTTCACTGGCCAAATCAATCAGCTCCACCAGCCACTTTCCCAAGACCCTTCCAGAATCGACTTCCAGCAAAGGCGGTAAGCACTCCTTAGCAAAAGATATGGAAGTACTTCAGAGACAGATGCCAGAGAGACATGCCCGAACACCCCAAAGTCACACCAGCGTCTCTCCTTGTGGCTCAGTGCCCCAGAGCTCAGCCCAGATGTGTCACGAGAATGTGACACACCTTTAAATCACCATTAACGCATATGTTCTTTGCAGATGAAACACAGACCTCAGCATCACCAAGAGGGGACAAGGACAGGGTCTTTGAAGGAAGCCTGAGCAAGAAAGCCCTTTTTAAAAGTGCATTTTCATCTCTCTTTTTTACAGTGATCTTCTGCCATGGTGGAATGTAAACACCACAGGAATAGACAGAATCGTGAATTAAGGATTTGGACGCCTTGCTTTAGAAGTAATCTTCAAAGAATGCACATCCCAAACATCAGAGTCGCACAACAAGGCTCCGAGCTGCTTGTGACTGCCTGGAAAACGCACAGGTCACACCTATTATTACCAGTTGGGTCCTGAATTGCTTTTAAAAATCAATAGAAAACATGTTCTTACATCTCGTCTACTTGGCAAGAGGGCAGATTCAGAAAGTGCTTGTCTTTGCCCAGAGAAGAAACCATTTAAAGAATGTCCCCCAAAACGTTCCCAGCAGCAGGCATAAATAAGAACTAAGTTTTCAGTGATCACTCTGCTCAGTGTTTCCCCAGGAAAAGGCACTGCAGATTGGTGGCTTTGTGAACTGCTCACCTGGCCTTCTTTCACTCCCCAAGAAGGCACAGGGCAGCTGGTGCTGTGCTCCAGGGCACCCAGCAGCTCACTCTCTGTTCCTCTGACCAAATCTAAGTAATCATAGCCATGAAATACACAGCACAGTGGAAAGAGAGGTTTTGCAGGCAGAGATGGGGAATTTCCACCAGGGTGCAGCCGCTTGCTACAAGCGCAGGTTTTGGTAAGTCACCTGGACCTCTGAGCTCCAGGCTCCTTGTTAGGAAAGTCAGACAATAAACCTACCTCACAGGACTACTGAAGATTCAGTGAGAAAAGACATGCGAGGTGACCTGTAAAGTGTGCCACAGTGGAGCAGAGTAGCATCCTTCCCCTTCCCTCTGCCCCCACTTCAAGTATTGGTATTAGTATTTATAGCTGCAATGCAACATTCATTTCCAATCATTTAGAAGCACAGTGCTAGGCACTGAATCAGTGTTTGCGGAAGAGTTAAAGGGACAGAGTATTTGAGACATACAGCTCATCTTCTTCAAAACTCAGGCAAGGCTATCCTCTAAACCCAAAGGCATAACCCGTGAAATAAGTTGAATGTGTTTTTGTGAGCGCAGGACCCAGAGCATTCTTTAAGATTAAATCTGTATGAAAAGCACAAAAGTCAAATGCTGAATAGTATATTAATTATGCACGACCAAAGATCTAGGAGAGGTTAAACCCAGATTTGGCAGCAAATTGAGTTCTTTTATTTGATAGGAAATCTGTACATGGTGATGATTTGTCCTTCCTGCTTAATGTCACCAAACTTCTGGAGAGGGTGCAAAAAGAGACATAAGAAATAGACATCCATCTATTCAAGGGTCTTCCTTGTTTAAGGACAAAATCTAATAGTCATCAGAAGAAATGACTTCTCAGAACCATTGCTGGCCAAGGTCAAAAGTCAAATGCACCTGGAGCAGTATGAATAACATCTTGTCCCGCTTGCTCAATTAGGGAGTTGTGAAGAGCATTTCTAACACACATGCAGTTGGTGTTTAATACAATGAAAGCTTAGAAGTCTCTTTCCAAGCATATACACTCACTGCAACTAGACCTTTCAAGAAGATCTCCCCAATTTCACCATATAGAAATCTGAGAACTTATTAGCCATTGGTAGTTTTCTGTTTTGTTGCCATTTTTGCTTTGTTTTGTTTGAAGTTATACAGTCTTAAAATCAAGGATGAGGCTGTTGATAAATTGTGACAATTCCTTTGTCATCCTCTACTATTTTTTATCTGGTTTGAATTCAAACCAGAAAGACTCTGCCACCATGCTCCATGTGGCTCTTGTATGAATAGGCCAGGTCAGTATTGCCTACTTTTGACATGTGGGATGCCAGAAAAAGTCTTAATTGGTTGAGGTCAAATAATGGATTTGTGGTACTTCTGTTGCCCAGAGTGGAGCTTTCTGATGCTGTCACCTGTGCCGCAAAGTGACAGGTTCTCAGGAGGGTGAGTCTCTGGAATTACTCCTGTGATTGTGGCCAGGAATACTCTCTGATTTTGCAAAATGCTGCGAAGTTAGGACAAACTGGAGAAAACCAAGTAGATGACAATAAATAAGGTTTGCCAATGTTTAACCACTTCTCCAAATTCATTTCATACACTATCACAGCAGAACTGGAAACGGCCACTGGACCAACTGGGGATCCTTGGACGTCAGTTCGGTTCAGTCGCTCAGTTGTGTACGACTCTTTGCGACCCCATGGACTGCAGCGTGCCAGGCCTCTCTGTCCATCACCAACTCCCGGCGTTTGCTCAAACTCATGTCCGTTGAGTCAGTGATGCCATCCACCCATCTCATCCTCTGTCATCCCCTTCTCCTCCTGCCTTCAATCTTTCCCAGCATCAGGGTCTTTTATAATAAGACATTTCTTCGCATCAGGTGGGCAAAGTATTGGAGCTTCAGCATCAGTCCTTCCAATGAATATTCAGGGCTGATTTCCTTTAGGATTGACTGATTTGATCTCCTTGCAGTCCAAGGGACTCTCAAAAGTCCTCCAGCATCACAGTTCAAAAGCATCAATTCTTCGGCACTCAGCTTTCTTTACAGTCCAACCCTCACATCCATACATGACTACTGGAAAAACCATAGCTTTGACTAGACAGAACTTTGTCGGCAAAGTAATGTCTCTGCTTTTTAATATACTGTCTAGGTTGGTCACAGCTTTTCTTCCAAGGAGCAAGTGTCTTTTAATTTCATGGCTGCACCGTGGGCATCAGCACCACCTACAAAACTGGACGGTCAGGGTGGTACCCAGGAAGACAATTGTTTAACAAGTCTCCCAAGCCATTCTTTTATCTGCCTAAGTTTGAGAGCAATTCGGTAGGTACACCTTCCTCATTTTACAGATAGGAAAACAGATCCAGCCGGGATAATAAATTGCCTAAGTGACTAACCAAGCAAGGGCCCGGACCCAGATTTGTACCTCCATCCAATGTTTGAATTGTGTACAAAAATCTGCCATGAGGGCACACAGTGGGTCCCCATGAACACATATTATTTGATTGCATTCAAACAATCAAACAGCTGAAACACACAGCTGAACAGGATGCTGGTGACTAGGAGGCCCCAAGGAAGAGAGACTGGAGGGCAGTCATGAGTTAAGTCCAAGCCAGAATCCAATGAAAAGCCATGTTCCACCTAGCCCTCTGCTAAATGGCAGAGTCAGGGGCTTCCCTGGTGGCTCAGAGGGTCTATAATCTGCCTGTAATGGAAGAGACCTGGGTTTGATCCGTGGGTCAGGAAGATCCCCTGGAGCAAGAGAAGGGCTACCCACTCCAGTATTCTTTCCCAGAGAATTCCATGGACAGAGGAGCCTGGTGAGCTACAGTCCATGGGGTCACAAAGAGTTGGACACAACTAACTGACACTTTGGCTTTTCACTTTCAACAACAGGTCACAACCAAGAAGCACACCACCAAGGGGTTCTTATTCTACCCGATCATGGAACCCATTCTCATTGAAACCTTCACTACCCAAAAAGTTTTGGCTTTGAGTAATAGTGGTCTCAAGCCACCCTTGTAGAGTGGGGCTCTTTAAGTAATTAGCAAACATTTTAACTCACTGAAGTGAAAAAAGAAAGACTAGATAGCAAATAGTTTTTAGTCCAAGAGACCTATAAAATCACAAACAAGTCACTGGGAAATTATTCTTAATCGTTTCAAAAGACACCTGTGTTCCTAATTCTTTATTAAGGTTTTATTATTTCCATCTCCCATTCCAAATCCCTCCCACAGGTGCCAGACACCCTGTGGGGTGAGGGTGGGGGACAGTTAGTGGCTGGCAAGTCACTGACACAGCAAGAGAAGAAAAAGAAAATTCTGTCCTCAAAGAGTTCACATCTAGTAGAGGAGAAAAGATGTGTATGTAGCTCACACAGTAAAACAAATGATAGGGGTCAAAAGGAGGAATTTTATACAGAGGAAGAATTCTGTGGGGCAAACAGGTGGAAATGAAGACTCATGGGACCGTCATTCCCAGATCTACCCCATCTCCTCTTTTTCTGTGGAATTCTCGGTTGCGGTTGACTTGTTGGGAGGAGGAAGACGAGTATCTCCAGCACTTTCAGAAAACAGGCTCTGCAAGTCGTACGAGTGTCACAAAACTCCCCAAGATGGCAGTCACTTGGGCAACAGGATGTGACATAGGTTTAAAGTCCTCTCTCCCCTTCTGCAATCACGCTCTGTGATTCGAGTGTCTCGTTGAAGCCAGTGGGGTGGCTCCACCTCACTCATCAGTCAGATGAGCGCCTCACCAATCAGGGAGTCAAGATGGCATCTTCTGCAGGCCCCACGGCTCCTCTGCCCAGGGTCCCCCATCAAGTGCTGCCAAAGACGAGAATGTAGAGCCACTAACAACTTTATCCGTGTTAATCAGGGCCCCACGCAGCTGCTCTCAGCAGCGACAAAGACCCCGATGAGGGCTCTCCGTGCCCCACGTACTGATGTCAAGGGAGAGGCTGTGGGGGGGAGACTGCATGGCCCACCTCGAACAAGGTGGCACAGGCAGGGAGATGGCTTGAGACAGGAGGCCTCCGTAGCCACAACCCAAACCAGAAGAAACCCCCTCATCTGAGCAGTGCCCCACAAGGGGCAGAAACTTGGCAATAACACTAATATTCTATCTAGAGACAACCGCCCTTCTGAATCGCCATCATGGCGCCCTCTCAGTAACCTGGAGAAAGACGCAGCTGCAGCCCCAACTCTAAAAAGAAACAAAGGGCGCGTCAGGGGAAGACACGACATTGTTCTCAAAGGTCAGGGTAAACTCCCAAACACGTTTTGGTTTTTTTTTTTTCCTTTAGGAAAGTAGCCTTCTTTCAAAAAATATTGGTCAATTGGCCACCTTTGCAAACTACTGTTCTAGGTGCTAGAAGGAGAGTCATCAGAGAGCCTGCAGAGGTCCTGGCTTTGGGGAGTCTAGTTCTAAGTGGAGGGAGTGAGACAGAAGGTAAGCTAACACTCGATGAATCCAGAAAGATAAATCTCATGAAGAAAACAAAATAGGGCAATGAGCTGAGGGGTGACCAACGTGGCGGAGAGGAAGAGGGCAGCCAGGAAAAGCCTCTTGGAAGAGGTGGCCTTTGGTAGACCTGAGGGATAAGCAGAAGCAGCCAAGTGAAGGCGTGGACAAGAGTGTTCCAGGCGGAGGAAATAGCCATGCCAAAGACCTCGAGTGTGATCAAGCCTGCCACACCCAGAGAACTGAGTTAGAGGGGGCCGGGGTCGGAGCCTAGCGAACGATGGGGAGCGAAAGGGGGGTAGCCATGATGGCTCCATTCATCAACTCAAGCGTGTCAAAGTCCTCCTCAAATGGATTTTTGCCTCCTAGCCAGCACAACAGCCTCAATTTCAGCTCCAGCCTGTTTTAAATCTTTTAATGTTCTTTATGGGCATTTCCCAAAAGGAAAGAAACACCTGTCTCTTCAAAAAACAAAAACCTCTGGGCAACCCCAAAGCCAGATGGGCACTGCCCCCTTTACAACTGCTCAGGTGGGTCCCATCTCTGCCTCTTCTCCTGGCCAGGTGCTGGTCAAGGCGTTAATTAGTCAGATGCCCCCTAGAGGGAGAAGAGTCCGGAGGACACGAACGCTTAGGGGGCAGTGAGTGAAGAGTTCTCTCTCCATGCAGCCGCCTGGAATCCTTTGTCCACACAGAGGAAAGGTGAGGCTGTTGCGGACAGACATCTGAGTTTTGAAATTCTTCTGTAATTACGACTTTAGTTAAGAAAATGCACATGAGTTCACAGGATGATAAATATTAGCGTGCTTCTCCAAGTTCAAGCGAGTTGTCAATAAGACAATTAAAGCAGCATCAATAATATGCACCGTATGTTATTATCTGCTATTCTAAATCCCAGGCTTTTGTGATCTCAGGAAAACAAAGGAGGACAGGCAGTGGTGATACAAATACTTTTGCACAAGTGAAAGATGTAATTCTGCGTTAGTGTAACAGCAAGGACGGGGAGGGGGGTGTGTGCAGGATGAAGCGTTCTTAAATACTGTATGGAGTAAGGAAGAATGGACTAGGTGGAAAGGACCGTTACAATGGAAAATTAGCAAGCCTGTGTCTAAGGTGGATCAATCACTTATATCACGTGGCCCCAGTCAATAGGAGCCTGAATAAGTGCTAGCATTGTACTCAGAAATCAGAAATGCTGGATTCTTCTAAAGGAAGAGGAAGCTAAGTGAAACTTTGGGTGAGATTAATAAACATGAATGAGCATGCCCTTTGAGAGAGAGAGAGAGAGAGAGAGAGAGAGTGTGTGTGTGTGTGTGAGTGTGTGTGTGTGTGTGTGTGTGTGTGTGTGGTGCGGGTATTCCCTGGCAGTCCAATGAGTTGGGACTTTGCACTTTCACTGCAGGGGCCCATGGCAAAAAAAAAAAAAAAAGAGAGAGAGACTGTGGGTGAAGAAAATAAAACAGGACAATAATACATACATACACATACATATACAAATATATACATATAGACTCAAACAGATATGCATACATATATATTCATTTATGTGAAAAACCATATAGTATTGTGCTGAATTGGAATTTGGAATGAACTATCTCTTGAATACAAATTACATGGCAAAACTTTTTCATTGTTCCCTAAGACAAAAACCTACACAATGCAATCTCTATACATCTGCAGAATCAAAAATCATTTTCCTCCAAAAATAACTTGCAAAGCATTAAATGTACTGGAATGAGAGTAGACATTAAAACTACTATTTGTTGACACTTTGTGATTTAGGATTGAAGAGAGAAGTTTTCTCCAAATTAATGAGGCAGACATAATAGGGCAGTGTCAAAATATTGATTTTATTTTATCCTACCTATTATTGCCACTCTTCTATTAAGTTGGAGAAAATATAATTTTTTCATTAGAGTTATCATTTGTTATTATTAACTTATTTGCTATTTATTATGGAAAAGAAATCTTGTGTCACTTTTCAAGATTAATATAGAACAATCACATGCAAAGTCGTGACAGAGACCAAAATAAAATACCAAATGCTTCCCAGACAATTTTTACTATACTGAAATATTTCTTAAGAGGAAAAGGAAGAACTGTTGGTTCAAATTTCATGAAATATATACAAATTTAGATTTACATTTATGTACTTGGATAAACTATTATTCCAACTAAAGCTCAGAAATTAAAATGATAATATTCATGCTGATATAACTTACTTTATAATAATCAAGTTGATGAGTGGACAATATCTAACATATACTCACATATCTGAACAGATAAAATGGGGGAATACTGTTTACCAAGGTCTGTTCCTTTATTCTAAAGAATTATTTTTTATAGTACTCTTAAATGTTTTTTCTCTTAATTCATCACAGATTTTTGCTAAGGAAAGGGAAATATCTGAGCAAGTTTTCTGAAAGTGTAATAAAAGTCATGCATTTGTTTCCATAATTTTTCTTTTGAGTCATTTACATTTTAATATTTTACATCGAAGTTGTGATGATGTGAAATACGATATATATGCAGGATGATTTGGAATGTTTACAGTTATTTAATGAAATTTACTTAACCATTTAAAACCAAATGAAGAGAAAAAAAGTTCAGTATCCAAAGAGCCAGGACATACTTCATTTTCCACTAAAAAATTAAACTAAATTAAATTTAAAAGTTACTAGAGTAATCATGTAAGTAATGAATCAAAACAGCCAGGCATGTAAATGTGTACTTTCAAGTTCCATAGCATAAAGTCTTCTTTGGACTTACAGGTGATATAAACAAGTATCTGGCTTTCCTGCCAAGCTGTCCCTTTCCTGAAAGGGGAACGAGTTCATGACCCCCAGAAATTGCTGGGTGGTGAGAACCTCCTCAAAATCCCAAGACATCTTAATCAAGCACAAACTTGAGTGTCCCCATGGAGACAGAGGCCCCATGGTGGCATTGCCCGTCATTCCGCCTGGCGCTCTGCACACTGCCTGACACGGGTGCACACTCAGGAACAAGAGGTGGGAAGGGAGGAAGTGTGCAGCCACTACGGCTGCGCACAGGAGAGACAGGGTGACTCTGAGATGCTGGTGCAGACTTGAGCTTCACCCTCTCTCCTCTGAGACTAAATAAACAAGTCTAACCAAACTAAGTATAGCAGAACTGTGCAGTCAGGGGGATACCCCTAGAGTTAGGATTTGGGCAGAGGGGAGCCAGGCATCACAGAAGCACTTGTGAATCTCAATAGATCCTAAAATCTGAGAGAGCTTACATGACTTTTATCTTTGCAACTAACTTTATATTCACTATGTGCCTGGCACAGAGTAGATGTTCAGTGGATATTTGTGGAATGAATGAATTACATTGGGAGAAGAAGGGATGGATGGAAGGAGGGAAGGGCCACTTGGAAGGAAAATATTGACTTTGGATGGCAGAGAAGGCCACAGCCGCCAGCAGACACCCTCCAACAGAAGTGCCCTCAACAGGCCATGCCCACAGCAGACTGAGGGAGCAGCTTCAGCTAGACAATATCTCCTCGGTGCAAAGAAAGACAACTGTAATGTCCTTTGGGGAGTAGTCCACAATCAGCTCCAACCACCCTGGCCTTCTTTCTTCTCACCACTGAGGTCCTTCCAGCCTCAGGGCTTTTGCACATGCTGTTCCCTTGCCTGGGAGTTTTCCCTACCCGTTGCTTTACTGGCTCCTTCTCACCTTTAGACCACCAAGAACAGCACTGACCAACTCGTTGAAGAGGGGCTTCCCCATAGCCCTCTGTCCTCTTCCTTCAGAATCTTCATGATCAAAGTGGGCATGACAAATATTATGTCTCTTATGACTCTCTAGAGCTGCAGGACTCATGGATGTTGGGTCCACTGCTGTGTTCTCAGCACCTACACTGTGAATATCTATAGGACAGATAAATCCAAGAGAATGAACGTAGAGCACGGCGACACTGCCCCGAGTGGTGCAAAGAAAAGAGTGCGACAGGAAAGCAGCCCTCACCGCTTGCCAAGGGCTCTGCTCCATGGCAGCCTACTCCAACTGAAGAAGAGGTCCATGAAGTTCAGAAGCCTTGACTCTCCAATGGTTCTGTTCTAGAGAATGCCATCTCCAGAGGTCCAGACCAGCTATCCAGAGCCCCAGTCCAAAGGTCACACACAGCCACAGTCACAGGCACAAGTCCATGCAGAGAAAGCCCAGCAAAGCCATCTACCAGCTACATGACCTTGGGCAAGTCATACAGCATGGATATACCTCCTGTTCTCCACCAAAAGGCAGTGTTCTAAGAACTAAATTAAACAATATCTTGCACTTTAAAGCCCAAGGTCATCTATGTAATAAGCACTCAATAAATGCTAGATGTATATCTACAAGACCTGATCGTGGTTTCAAATTTCCTACAGGAAGATGGGATCTTGTTTCTTAATATAACATTGCTAGGTACTTTCCAAGGATGACTGGAATGTTGATTTTGTCATAGATTTGGTATCCCCCCCAGTGAGGAAAAGCCACCCAGAATTCCACGCTTTCCCCTGCAGGAAAAAGTAAAGGAGTTATGTTCAACTCCCCACCTCTCTCTTGGGTAACTCATCTTGAATGCAATGGCCACAAGTTCAACTCATTAATTTTATACTTCATGCACAAGCACTTGGGTCCCTTGAAATCATCAAGCGATTGTGTGTAAGTATGCAAATCAGGTGAATTTCATGTGTGCTTGTGTGTGTGTCTGTGTCTCTGTGTGTGTATTTTGGAACCTGGAACCTAAAGCATCATCTTCACTGCCTACACTTGTACTTTGGTCTTGGTATAACACCCTCAAAAGTGATTCTGCTCTCCACACCACTAATCTGCCTAGGACACAGAATACACTTAATACATATTTTTTTAAAAGATTGAATGAATGAATGAAGAATGAATGAATGACAGTAGTGCCTCCTTGGGGCCTTTGGCTTGGATCCAGGGCAAAGATAAAGAGTAAGGTGCATAATGTTCCTACCAAGATTGCTACAACCAGGGTGTGGTATGGTGTGGTGTGGTATGGTGTGTGTGTGTGTGTGTGTGTGTGTGTGTGTGTGTGTGTGTGTAGTTTGGGAACACAGTGCGAACACTTGATAGATTGGAATGAGCATATTTGTTTAGTGAAGACTTAAACCCTACCCCCATTCCATAACCTTCCATAAACTCAGCTGACCCTTTAAAATGCATCTTCTGAAATGTATAGGAAATCAATCAGCTGATACTTATTGATTCCCAGATAAATAACTCCAAAGACCAGTCAGGGAAACAAAAGAGGAATGACAGCTCACTAGGCTTTGAAAGTGATTGATGGCTATTGTGTGGGGTAGGGTTTTCATTCCTAAAATATTTAACAAAATGTACAATACAAGTAATAATATTAGCTGGCCATTTGTAGAATAGCTGGTCTCTGGGCTCATTAAGTAATCATTTTCTCTTTTAATTCTGATGACTCAATTCGGGAGGAAAAAAATATTCCAATTCTACGGATGAGAAAACCGAGGCTTAAAGACAGAAAATGCCCTGCTCTCAAAGATCTTGGAAGGAGTGGCGCTGGGTATCGAGCCTCGTCCCATCTGACTGGTCCTGAGCTCTTTATTACTGTGTTACACTGCTGAAAAACAATAACAAAAACGCTTCTAGCTCTTCCTCATTTACAAACTCGATGTTTCCAGCTCAGTGAAATAAGCATCTTAATCATGCAATGAAAGAGGGAACACCCCTAAAAAGTAAATAATGCAAAAAACTAACTTATAGATACTGATATATCAAGCAAAACGTGTACTGTGTAACCGTTGCAAAAAATTTAATTAGCAAATAAAATGCACACAAAGAATTCCCCGGCAGTTGTTCCTTCCGGAGCAATGATACAGAAAGTAGGAAGGAACATAAAGTTTCTTTGTGTTAATCTAAGGGTTAACAGTTGGCTGATGATAGAAATTAATAAAAAGAGGGCCCCCTGCACTGCTCCCCCGTGCAGCAATGATTTAATTCACTTGCCTTCAAGATGGAGATGGGCAAACACAAATATCAGTCCATTTAAGCACAGACTGTTCTATTAGAATTGCACCTTGAATTCTGCTCAGCCCTGGTTCCTAAAGAAAAAAAGTGCTTAGTCCCCAGCCTCCCCAGGTCGCCTAACCCCTTTGCCCGACCTCCACAGGAGGCCAACCTCTAGCAGAAGAGAGTCAAAGAGACAGATTCTAACTCGAAAAGTCTGTCCCAAGGAACGAAAGAGCTGGAAACCACTCCTTCTTTAGATCAATAAACAAATTATTTTATGGAAGGTGGTATTTGGAGATCACACACAAGAATTACACGAATTTTATCAGAACAATATTATCATGCAAAGGGAGAGAAAGTTTTCTGAATAGCAGACCCCAGTAGTCCCCACGATCCACACAAGGGCCTGGTATTTGTCACCTGAGCAGCCAGGCTCCTGATTCAGGCAGAGCCAGCAGTCCCTGGAAAAACGTCTCACAACGGATCTAGCTCCTGTCAACCTTTTGAGACAGGAGGGAAATGTGAGGATCAAGTTGCTGGTATCACTGAGATAAAAGGGCAGTGTGTCAAAACGCAGCCAGTTCTTCCGGGAGGGTTTTGAAAATGGTACGTACTCCAATAATCTGCAATATATTACTTGACCTCACCAGACAGCCATTGCTAAAGAATAAACATGCCAGAAGGCACGGAACGCACATCCCCCCCAAAAGGCAAGCATATCACCACTGGTTACATCACAGAAGCATTGTCACGGGAAATGCCAATGAGATGACCAGATCCTGGGTGAGCCCCTCATTTGTCACGCACTTAGAAAGCCACTGTGTCTTCCTCGGGGTGGCAGCAGTTATTAAAGGGGAAACTGCCACCTTATGGGCTTTAATCAATACATTTTCAGATGATGCAAACGTTCGTCTCATTGTGTCTGTCCTTCTGCCTCTAAAATATGCTAGAGGAGAATTTTAAATAAGACTAAAATTCAAACGGTCCCCCACCAGACTTCAACGAAAGCTTTTTTTCATATAGTTTCAGAAATTCGTGTGCAAAGGGTGAAAACAGCTGAAAAGGAGGAAACGGGTGGGGGGGGTGCGGTGGAGGCTGGGAAGAGGGGAGAATGAAACAAAACAAAAAGCACACAGAAAATAGATATTAAGTTGTCAAATCAATGAGCTCAGAAAAGAACTGCAGACAGGGTGTCTGGCATTTTGCTTAAGAAATGGTGCTTCCAGAGTCCATGAGAGTTCCTGGTGGAGCTGGGCTTCAGATGGCTCAGAGCAGCCCGAGGACTCGAGGAGACCTACTGGCAGTGGGGACCAGTGCAGAGGCCGCCCTCCACCATCGAAGAGGTTTTGGCTGCACAGATGAAATCCTTTAATGTCCGCATGTGGCAGCTTTTCCCTCTCCCACATTCCCACACTGCACTTTCCCACCTTTTGAACTCTTCTTGGCTCTCAGAGCAGGATTGCCACCCACCAGAGCTGACCCTCTTTCAGGTGGAAAATGTTTGTGAATAAAGTTTCTCAGATGTTGCAGGAATCCTACAGAGTTTAACTGCCAGATCCAGCCATGTTTCACCAGTGAGATGCTCTCTGCTCGGTACAGATTTAAGGCTGCTGAAATAGCCACTTGGCATCAATAGATTACAACCCCCAGACTGCGAGCCCTGGCCGAGGAGGCAAAATAATTAAAGCACTTTAGCTGTAATTTTGATAAGATTTCCCACCCCCTTCAATAGACTTCATAGAAATAACAGCCTTTCTGTAATAATTTGGAAGGCTTTGCTTGACTTGACTTTAATAGATTTTAATAAAGAATTTTTTTAAAAATTTAAAGAACAACAACAAAAAATCGTGCCACTTTCTTCTCTAGTCAATAAGAAATAAGTATTTCCAGATATTTTGAAAGATAAAATTAAATAATCAAGCTATTCAAGAAATTAAATTCCATATATAATATCTATGTGGTCTGTGATTTGTTTGCTTCTCTATAGTTGATACAGTTTAGCTGATACAGTTTCCAAATATTTTCTCCCTCTTGAAAACAAATTTATAACAATGCATATGTTCTCCAAGTAGCAAGTTCTGGTTTACATTTTTAACTTCCATGAGAAAGGCGAGTTACTATGACAGGGAAGGATGATTGCACTCACAGTCCTGAGTACTGAGTAGGGAGGCAGCGGTGCAGACAGGTCAGCAGTGTGAGACCCAGGGCTAATGAGGCTGGCTTCGAACCCTGGCTTGTAGCTGCAACAAGTGGCCACACCTCTCAGTCTGCCCACTGGTGAAACCGAGCCGAGGGATGCCCTTCACTCTGTTGTCAAAAGGTCTCCTTAAGACTACAAATCCAAGGTGCAGAGTGCAGGGTCTGGCATAAGGCAGGCACCCAAGAGCAGCCACTGCTGGTGGCTATGTCTGGCCACCTCTGCACACCTACAGAGAGGCCCCAGACCCTGCCTTCTCAGGTGCCTAGAAACTACAGGCATTAATGTTCCCTGAGAGCCCTACCATCTAGCCCTTCCACGAACCAAAATCTCATCCAAATCTATAGGAATTATTTTGAAACCTCAGACATGCAAGTAAGAACGTCATTGTAATTAAGGCTGAGATGGGCATTTCTGTGATTAATCTCAACTTTAGAGGCTCTATGGGTTGGTTTTCACAACCTAAATAGGGTTACTTCATCCTGCCTATGTGTACGGGTGAATGTGTGTTCGATAACAACCAACACAGGCTAAAAGATCGTGAGGGACTGAGCTGAAGGACTAGCAGAGACAGAGAGAACAGGGTGGGGCAGAGTACAAGAGACAAGCCCACCTCAGTAATCAAAGCTAAACACAGCTCAGGTGATCAAAGCCTTGATAGAAAACTTTCAGGTTAATGTCAGCTCAAGCCTACGGTGATCATTTTTCCTGTGTCAAAATGGCACTTAATTTTCTCATTGTAAAGCTACGGAGTAAGAATAGGTAGGTAGAGGAGGGGGACCCTACAAACTAATTTTCCTTCTTGCATCTCTTAATGTATCTGCATAACCTTCCTGCCACTACCACCCAGAGGCCCCACTTGGAGATCTGTGTCCCTTAAAAGGGGCTGCTGGCTCTGTGTGGATGAGCTTGGTGGGTCAATGATGGAATTCCAGGGGTTCTGTGGTGAGTGTGCCCTCAGAAAGGGCAGCTAGCCATGGGTCAAGGGAGGTGTTCTGGGCAGGAGTGGGGTTGAATGTGACAACTCCAGAGGCAGGTTGGATGGATTCTAATCCTGGATCCTCCACTCCCCTCTCTCAATGTCTGAGGTTCCCTTCCTGAAATTTGGGACAAATATAGTACCTGCTCATAGAGAGGCTGTAAGGATTAAACAAGTCGAGTGCTTAGAACCCATGACTGCCATGTAGTGAATGCACAGAAATAAGCCACTGTCATCACCCTCCCAGCAGGATGCCCAGCCTCAACTCAGAGTCTGAGAACTGTTGCCTTATACTTCTTGGTTTGCCTGTCACAGTCAGGGAGCCCAGAAACACAGCTCTCACTGGCAGGGCCATTTTCAGGGTGTAACTGACAATAAAAACAGAGTTGAGCCCCAGACACCCTCCACCCAGGTATTCCTCTACTGTGAATTGACATTCCCCTTCCTCTCAGACCCCCAGTTCTGCCCCCATGTGGTACAGGCCCTGGTATCCCAGGGCACTGGGACACACGTGTCTCCCCACCAGGCTGTGCGCTCCTTGAGGGTCAGACTTCCCTGTGCCCCTTGAGATGCCCAGGATGGGGCCTGGCACATAAAAGCTGTGGGAAGTGAACCTGATTTCCCCCAGGGGGATGTATGCAGATGTCTGGAGACAGGTTTGATTGTCACAACTGGGGAGAGCTACTGGCGTCTAGTGGGTAGAGGTCAGGAATGCTGCTCAACATCCTATAAAACACAGGACAGAGTCTACAAGTGGGTAACATCCTTAGTGTCACACTTGAGAAACCCCGGTCTAGAGAAACAATGTTCAGGCCAGCCTGGCAAGTCCCACCAAAGGCCTCACCTGGATCTGGTCTCTTAGGGCAGATAAACCTGACCTCTAGCATGCTCAGAGGCTGTGAAAAGCCAAGCGCTCAATGCCCTCTGTCGGACAACGCAATGGCACCCTACTCCAGTACTCTTGCCTGGAAAATCCCATGGACGGAGGAGCCTGGTGGGCTACAGTCCATGGGGTCGCTAAGAGTTGGACATGACTGAGCGACTTCACTTTCACTTTTCGCTTTCCTGCATTGGAGAAGGAAATGGCAACCCACTCCAGTGTTCTTGCCTGGAGAATCCCAGAGATGGGGGAGCCTGGTGGGCTGCCATCTATGGGGTCGCACAGAGTCGGATACGACTGAAGCGACTTAGCAGCAGCAGCAATGCCCTCTGTAGCAGCAAAAACTCCAGTATAAGAGAACCCAAAGATCTACAATGATTTTTTTAAGTGAAAGCTGCATGGGTAACATTTTCTAACAGCCAAGAGAGTCCACTAAAACCAGCCCTGCTCTCTGCACAATGATGTAGGAAAGGGGGCCTGCATTCTTTAGGGTCCATCTTCTGATCATACATGTCCCCCTCCACTTTGTGATTCCTTCAGCTCTTTTAGCCCCAGTCCTTCCACTGTGCACAGACACTGATAAACTCACTAATCTACCCTGGGTAATACACTGTGAATAAATAGGAAATCATCTCATAACAGGTGTTTCTAGCAAGAACACCCTCTCCAGCGTGCACACACACACACACACCCCAGCATCACCACAACTGAGATCCTGGTGGGCCAACTCCCTGGCTTAGCTCGGTTTGATTGCACATAGGACTCTCTAAGTTAGCTTGGCTCTTAACCTCTATGGCATTCAATGCCACCAAGGGTGGCCTAGACAGCCCAGACCTGAGCAAGCAACCCTCTCCTTAACAAAAGGCCCCTCTCTCAACAACTCCCAAACAGGTACCACAAGACCAGGTAAAACACAATGAGCCACACCAGTCAGACCCTCCACCCCCACCTTGCCTAGGACAGCTCCTTTCCCTCCAGCGTCTCTGCTGTCCTGCAATGGCATGTCCAAGACGGGGCGGCCGGTGTGCATGACAGGCATGGTTTCACTGAGCTACTCGGCTCACAAGCCCCTACTAGCAGATGTGAGTCTCTCCCATGTCAGTGAACTTGCATCTTGCTTTTAGACTCCAAAATCCAACCTTCACAGTCTGGGAGATAGCATCAGGTCACCTGACCGCCGGCAGCCTTCCAGCCCAAATCTATCTCACCTGGAGACAGGGTGAAGCAGGGCTGAGCACTCTCATCTGCTCAGGGTCCTGGCAGAGGTTTGTGGGGGACTCCCAACCTCAGCATGGACAAAAGCTGACCTACAAAAAGCTCACTTCTGTTTTTAAACTTGCGTCAAGTCTCACTTTAAATAATGCTGAGAACAAAATGCAAGCTGATATTTCAGCTTACTTAAAAGGCTTATTAAAAACACTAAATCCAAAGACGTTAAAAAGCTATAATTGTCCTCATTCAAACTGGAAAAATAAATCTATTTGCTTTCTTCTTTTATGATCCTCTTCTTTAAAAAAAATAAGTTCATCTATATTCTCATGAGCATCATTGCTGTCTTTTTTTCCCCTTCCATTCAAGGCACTTTAAAAACACCTGTGCCATTCACAGCCAACTTTTGAGCAAAAGGCAACCACGTTTGGGAAAGGCTGTTTAACTCTGATTCCCTTATGCCAGAGATAAGTTTCTCTTGCTCAGAAAGGTGAAGTTCAGAGTTCATTTGAATGGGCTCTTGGATTTTATAGGTCTGACCTGGTGGAAATTTCTTTGGTTACCTAAGGCAGAGTAGACAATCTAATCTGTCAGCTTTTTGGGGCTCAGCAGGCAATGAATGATTCTACATCTCAGCACTGCCTTCAATACCCAATGGGCAGCTGTGGTTAGTAGGGCTGCACATCCTGGCCACCTCCCTGTCCTCTCTCATAATGGGGGTTACTGGCCTCCGGCTTGGACCAGAGCAGCGTGACTGTCTCTCCTTATTCTGCCCTATGTCTTCCGTGAAGACAGCCCCAGCCAGCAGTTAACTTGCTGAGTTGTGAGATCTCAAGCTTGCTCAGAAGTTAAGCACTCCAGGCACAGAACAAGATGGGTTTTCAGAGCAGTGGTCCAAGAGAATGCAAATTTATTGAAAGCGCTTTCTCCAGGTTTTCCATAATTACCATTTATGTCTCCAGGAACTGTTTCCCCGAACCCAGTTTAGGGTGAAAGCATTTTAGAGACTTTCTCTGCAGATGACATATGAGGTACTAACCTTTTTTCATATGCCCAGATGTTAAGTTCATTTTCATCACATTTATGCAAATTTCATTTGAACAGTAAATCAAAAGAAATCTTAAATCATTGTACACTATTTAAAAATCCACACTAAATCCGGTTTACTTGCAGTGATATTAACATAAAGTCACAGTTAAGGGACTGAAGGTAGGAAGCAGATGTCACAATCCCGTTTTCTATGCAATGGCCCCAGAGAGACCTGGGGTCCCAGCCATCCATCAGATCAAAAAAATGCCTCTGCCTGGTCACAACCCAAATCAAGTGTTACCAGCTTAAGGGTATTCTGTAGATTGAAGCCTTCTAAAAGTTTTCCAAACTTTGGGAAAACAGGGATCCCTCAATCTAGGGGCCTGTCATCCTTGTTAGTGTCTGGACTCAGGCACTACAAAGTTCAAGTCAGGGTCCCAGTAGTGAGACTTCTGGCAGCTCACTTCTTCCTGGGGGTGGAGGGGGAGTTAATTCCTAGGGCTCTGCGGGCCTGCATTTGTCAAAGCGCTGGACGGCAGTGCTATCATTACCAAGCAAATCAGCCAGGCGGTTAATGGTGGAATCAGGAGACATTTGCACTCCGCTATCAGAATGACATCATAACTAAAGCAGCCTTCAGCCAGAAGCCTTAGGCTCTCCCCAAGCAGAGGCCGGAGGGTTGCCCGCTGCGCCCCTGCGTCTCCCCAGGCCAAAGCTGAGTCCCCTGCCCCTTCCCGTCAGGCTGGTGGGCCGAGCTGCCAGCAAATTTCCTAGCAAACAGAAACTAGGGTTACAGTCTTCTCCCAAGAAAATCTACTTTTCCCCAGGTTCTGAACATGTAAATAAATAATACACTATTGTGTTTTTAATAAAATTTGAGATATTATAAAATCACTTATCTGGACAGGCCACGGTCGATATTTTATGATTGTGGCTACATTTTGGCTATAGAATTTATGGCATTTCCAACAGAATTGTCAGTCTCTCGGTGACTCTGTCTTTAGTAAAGAAGCCCTGCACACTCTCCTTCGAGCACTAGAAATAAATGATGCTGGAGAAATTGGAGGGGGGGGAGGGAAGGAGCTAAGGGAGAAGCCCTTCTTGCTCTTGTTGTGCTTGCTTTCCTTTCTTTTTAAAGCACAGCCGATCACACACACACACACACACACACACACACACACACACACACACACACACACACAGCCAGAGACACAAACCTTAGAATAATGGGGGAGGCATTTGGCGACGAGCTGCAGACGCGGCGCGGCGCGACTAGCAGCCGGCCCGGCTCGCTCTCTGGCTCGCAGCTCTACCCTCCACCGCGGCGGGGACCGACTACCCGCCAGGACCCGAGATGCCCAACTCCACCGCGTCCCAATGATCGCCTCCCGATTCTCGCTACAGGTACACGCCTGGCCCAAACACCTCACCTGACCCGAAAACTCGGGAGCAGAGGGGGGAAAAGTTGTGCAAGCTGCTAGCCGGGAGCGCCGGAGCCGGCGGCTGCAGTCCTCCAGCCAGCGAGCAGCCCTCCGCCGAGGCCCGCCCGGCAGCGCACGGCGCCAGGGCACCTCGCTCGCCTGCTTTGCGCGCTAACCTCGGGGCGCACCGAGGCCACGGCAGGGCACTTACTTGGCACTCGCTTTTGAGCGTGCAGGTCGTCGCAGTTTTCACTTGGGTTTTCAAACAAGTTTCAGGGAGGGAGAATGAGGGGAAAGGAAAAAAAGAAAGAAAAAAAAAGAAAGAAAGAAAGATCCAATTATGCAAATAGGCTCCGGACTGGGAGGCGCGCGTCGAGTCTGACGCCGCTACTGTACGAGTTCTCGGAGCAGCCCCGGGCCGGGCAGATTTATGGGGGCGCGTCACGGCTACGCCAGGTCCCGCCGCCGGAGCATCTCGAAGTTAATTAAAGCGGTAATGTCCACTTTCCCGGCGACCCTCCGTGCGCGGGTTTACTGTTTCACCGTCCAACCCGACCCGGGCGGGGGCGGGGACGCTTTCCCCGCGCCTCTCTTCCTTCCCTCTTCTTGCTCCCCCTCTTTTTCCTCTTTCGTCTCTTTAAGTCGCCTGCCTTCCACTCAGTGAACAATGAACAAAGATGTGAGTGATGGGAAAAGATCGCCCCCTCCCAACCCCAGCAGTGAGCAAAGCCGGTCTCAAAGTAAAAATCCAGTTGCTAATATCAAACTGGAAAAGAAAACAGCGCGTTCCCAGTCTAACCTCCCCCCCGCCACACACACACACACACATACACACACACACACGCACGCACGCACGCTCACCCCACCCCAAGTTCACCTAAGCCCTGGTTGGGGGCGGGGGCGCAAGGCCAGGGCTCCAGGGGCTGCCCAACGCGCCCGGGACACCGGGGACAACGGACACTGGCGGTGGAGAGCACTCCGGCCCAGCCTGCTTCTCGCGCCCCTCCCCGCCTGTCCTCCCCCCAACCCCCTCCCTGAGTCTACACCGGCCAGCCCGGCCCCGCGGCCCGCTCGGGCTGCCCTGCGGCCGGATGCGCTCAGCAAACGCGGCCCCTGTCGGTTTTCTGCTAAACTGCACAGCGGCGGCGGCTGCCGGGAGAAGGCGCAGGAGCAGCCGAGGCCGGCACCGCGCGCGCACTCACCCCGCCCGGCCCACTGCCCCTACCAGCGGCCGGCCGGCCGCCCGCTCCCACCCGCACGCACTCTTGCGCGCCCACCAGCGCCCGCGGGCTCCCCGACCCGCAGGCCAGGACGCCGCGCAGCCGCCGTATTTTCTGCTAAAGTGAAAACGAAGGCGGCTGACA
This sequence comes from Bos grunniens, assembly GCF_055505025.1. Classification (NCBI taxonomy): domain Eukaryota; kingdom Metazoa; phylum Chordata; class Mammalia; order Artiodactyla; family Bovidae; genus Bos; species Bos grunniens. Next base: position 40,926,935 of record NC_141182.1, on the reverse strand, counting down.
AATCACGTCTCCTGTGAGGCACTCGTTAGACATAACAATATCCGGCAAACAAAACCCAGCCGTGGCTGCGACCGGCGCGCGGGGCTGGGACCCCGCCCTGCCCCTCCTCGCCCCCGCTCTTTGCTCAGGCCTGCGCGGTCCCCTGCCCACCCCCAATCGATAGTCCGACCTTCCACCTAACTCGAGGGTTGTGTGCACGTTCGCCGGGAGGCGGACATAGGAACGTTCACAATACAGAAGTGTGAAAAGGAGGGGAGACAACTTTCCACCTGTCCCCAAAGAAAGCCCTGCAGGAGTTTTCTCAGAAGAGTGGGCTGGGGACAGATCTCTGCCCCCAATCCCCTTTTCATTCTTTTTCCTAACTTCCCAGCGCCTGCGTTTCCACCTTCCACTTTACACACATCCATCTATATACAGATATCTATATTTTAAATTATTTGCAAAACTGCAACAGATGGGCGCGTCGAGATCTGGACACTTTCCTACTCATCATCAAAGAAAAGCTCCCCCCCCCCCCTTTTTTTTTTTTTTTTTTTTTTTTGCCTAAAATACATCCTGGTCCCGCCTACGACTGTTTTCCTCAATTCTTCATCTTCAAAAAATGTCTTGAAGCAAACAGAAAGGTTTATCAGCAAAGATCATTCTCCTCCCAGTCATACATCTGGCCTGGGGATTCCGTTCCCCCAAATTGCGCTCTTCCCAGACGCCCCCAACCCTCCGTCTCCCCGCCTTCCTAAGCCCCCACGCCCGTACTCCCCCACTCTGATTGGCCTCATTTCTCCAGCCCCGGGCTGGCCGGCTCAGCTCCCTCCATAACCTGTTACTTATTTATCTTTTTATTTTTATTTTTGGCCCCAGGATTGGCCCCCCGGGCCTGGGATAGGCTAGGGCAGGTGCTGCGGTCACCACCTGCGCTGGCAGGCGCCACGGCCTTTCCTGGGGTCGCGAGTTCGGACCCTGACACCCCGGCCCTACCGAGCCCCCGGCCTTGGCCTCGCCCGACTCCCCGGGTACAGGAGGCCAATGAAAACACAAAATGGCAGGTCTCAGCGGCCCTTGGCGCCCGCGAGTTTGACACACTGTAAGCATCGGCTAACTTTGATTAAAAAAAAAAAATTACAAATTACCCTTTCTACCCCCCGGCGGCGGGGCCGGAATCCCGCAGCGAGGCGCGAAGGAAGAAAGGGAGCGAGGGGCGCACAATTCTCAGGCAAAGGAGAAAATGGGGAAAGTCACTTGAGCAGAAGTTTCCGCGGCCCCGGGCTCCCAGTCTCCACAGACTCCCCCCACCCCCCAGACCCTTTTGAAAGTTTCCCGGGGCCGAGAGCGGCTCGCGGGCCGCGCGCGGCTGGGGGGCGCGGGCTGGGCCCAGAGCGGGGCGCGGGGTCCCGCTGGCGCGCCCGGCGCGAGGCCCGGCGGCTCCTTTTCAAAGTAACGGTCCCGGGACCGCGGCGGGGGAGGCGGCGGCCCAGGCGCGGGTCCCGCTCGCCGCCGAAGTTCTCTAGCGCCCTTCGATGCCCGGCCGCCGCCGCTTTCTCGGTTTCTTCCTCTTTTTTTCCCCCCGCTGACAGCTTCTCTCGCCAACGTCACAGCCACGGATATTTAATTAGACCATATTTTTTAATCGCGGTGGGGCGAGAAGGAACCCGGCGGCAGGCCTCGCGGAGATGGGGAGGGGGAGGGGACGGGGGGGCCGCGCCAAGAGTCCAAACTCACTTTGCCACCTCCCGGACGCCAGGGCCATCCCCCCACCGCCGCGCCCCCCCGGCCCCCCACCCCCACCGCGCCGCGCCCCAAGACCCCCCCACCTTTGTTTTCCTTACCTTAAACACTGAAACGCGGGCGTCGGGAGCAAACTCGGGCACGTAAACGGAGCGTTGTAAAAGATTGTGTTCAATGAATAATGAAACATGTCCACATGATTGACTTGATCATTTTCCGGGGCTGAGGGGGGACGGGCGCCCTGCTCGCGCGCCTCGCTCGCCCACTCGGCAGAGCCCTGCGAACTGTTCCCAGCCCAGCCCGGGCAGGGCGGGCTCGATTTTCGTCTGCCTCTTTTCAGAATCGCCCCGTTCATTGATACTCATCACCCAGCCCCAGCAGACATCCCCATCCCCGGCTCGGCCTCCCCCTATCTGGTAGGTGAAATGCATTGTACCATTAAAAACGCTCTCCATTGTCGCCCTGGCATAATTCACAGCAACTAGATAGGTCTTGCGGCATTTAGCTTTGATGAGCCAGAGACTGAACCCTTGATATAATAATCTACAAAGAATGGTGTGTGATCGTCCATTTTTTCTCTCTGTCTAGCAACTAAGAAACCATTTAACACAGCGCAGCTTGCTTCTGACCTTGAGCTCATGTAAACACACTTATTAAAATCTATCTATTCTCCAAGAGCTACATTCTGATTGTCAGACTCGTTACTGAGACATATATCAGCCCCTTCGCTTGTCACTACTTTGCATTCCTGCCTTTGACTAAAGAATTTTTTATCCAGCCGAGAGGGAGAGAGAGATTGCCACGGAGGGAGAGAAGAGAGAGACGGAAAGGGGGAGAGGAAAAAGCGTAATTCTTACCTGCTCCTGAAACTATTTAAAGTCTGTTTCTTTTCTGGGGGAAAAAAAAAAAAAAACTCCCGGGTGAATCTCGGTGGACAGCGGGACGCGGAGAATCAGTCACAGCCCGGGCGTTTAAGGGAGTCATCAGCGATCAAATGACGTTGATCCGCGTTGTAACCTTGTGGCGTATTTAATGTAAATAAGGCAGTTATGTTGCCAATCGCCGCGATACAAACACGGAGAGGTCGTCAGCCTCGCCTCCCGCGCCTGCCATTAGAGGCGACTTTATTTACAGACACTATTTAGGAGATCATGATAATTCTAAAACAATACTAGTGCCAAATGATTATGAAAATATGATTTTAATTAATCACGTAGTAGGCAAGGAAATTAGCATACGGTAATTAAACTTCGAGAAAAACGTCACGCAGGTTCTCTGCCTTATGGGTCCAGAATAATCATCACGCGGTGGGCTCCAGGACTTAATTATCAAACAAAATAACTTTTTTAAGGCAACTTTGCAAATGCTGGTCCTCAAGGCAAACGCTTTGGTAAATAGTATAAGGCGAGGTAACAAGGTAGAGATGTGAGTGATGCTTGAGGTTGGGTTTCTGTGAAGCAAGGAAGAGGGGGAAGAAGGGGGGAAAAAGCTGAATAATGCAATTATGGATTCTCTGTCCTAGAGTTGACAAAAGCTGGTGCCTCAAAAGCCTCTTTGTTATGGGATTATATAATGATCCTGGTGTCATTATGGGAAAAAAAAAGATTCAGTAATAATAATAAAAGAAGTATCCAGATACACCAATGAGGAGCTTGTTTTAAAGAAAAGGCTCGCATGTGACATTGGGGCATGTTAATAGCAGAAACACAGGATCCAAAAGAGTTGACAAAGAAGGAGAAAGGGAGGGAGAGAGAGGGGAAAAGAGAGAGAGAAGGAGGGGGAGAGGAGAGAGAGACTGAAGAGAGGCCTGTGTTGTGCATGATTAAGAAATGATGGAGACTGATTGATTATTCAAAACGTCAAGCCACAGGGACACTTAAAACATTGATTCAGGTAAGACTTGTTCCAGCCTGCCCAGACTGAGTTTCCCTTAGATGACTGGAGGGTTTAAACCAGGGCACCACAATACAGAAAAAGCAAAAATGCAGAAAAAGCACCACACAGCCTCCCCATTGCCAACCCCTTCCTAGAGGAGGGACCACTTAGTTGCAAATAACCCGTCCAACAGTGGGGTGAGATGAAGAACACTTCACACTGGAAGACCAACCTGGCAGTGGGCAAGAACCGGGGTCTCAGGTAACAGGCAGAGACCCAGCATCCCAGGGCACCTGGCCATTGCACCTCACTGCGGGTGATCCCCCCAGACAGGGGCTCCGTGGGTGGGCACCCAGCCTGGTCTGTGCTGCACCGCCCTTGGACTCTGCCTTGAGAACCCAGCACATCCTCCTCTCTCTCACTCTCTCTCTCCAGGACTTTGGGGACCAGGAGAATCAGAGTTCCCCCAAACAAGCTAGTCCTATGAGATTCCTGAAGTCCACTCTTATCTCTCATATCTCTGCAGTGGTGGTTTTTTATAAAATCCCCTGCCTACCCCAAAAAAGTTTAGGAATTCAATCTGCATTTTCCAATCTGATGTGTCTGAAATTCTCTTTGAACAAATTCCAAAATACAAGGGGTTTTTTTTTTCCTCTTGTATAGAAATTAGCATCGCAATCACATCAATGATATCACTATCTCTATGGGAATGATAGCTGGAGCAGTGGGGTGTTCTTTATTTCAATTCTTCGTGGATCAACTGATTATACTCTGTCGTCTTTTGAACCTGTTATTGTAAGTCAAGTGATTCTTTATAAGTGACAGCTCGGACAAAGAGGCGAGCAGGGCCGAGCAGGTCGAAAGGAAGTGGCCATATGGACTTGGAGAAAAGGCACTTTCTCCCCCCAAGAGAATGGGGGTGGCAGTCGCCTTTTAACCCTCGAGCCGCCAGCCCCGCCTGAGCCATGGGAAGCAGGGAGTCAGGCCGTGCATCCTGGCGCCATACTGGGGCTCTCCGGGGTGCCCAGCTCGGTGAGGTCCGGATCGTAGCCGCCAGATCCGGGGTGCCCCTTCCAGACCAGGAAGCCAGAGGAGCCCGCGGCCCTTAGAATCCGTGCATTTCTGGAGCACTGAGCTCCAGGCGGCCTATGGGACCTCAACTGGTGCGCACGGAGGCCACCGGGGTTTGCAGCCCAACGGGCCAGAGCAGGCAGGGCAGAGATTGCCCACCACCCGGAGGCCGCCGCGCGGCACCTCCTGAGCCCAGGGAGGGTTCGAGCCGGTGCTCGCCGGCGCCCCCTGTCGGCGCCCGCGCTCTCTGCGTTTCTCGAGGACTCGGGCCGGCTGCCTTGGCCAAGCCCTGGCTGACTCAGGCAGCCAGCGCTTGCTGTGGGCGCGCGTCAAGGTGAGGGTTGAGGGACTCTGGGCAATGGACAGAGGCCTGTTGTCCTCCAGAGACCGGGATGTGAAGGCTACCTCCGTCCGACTAAAGCACAGAAGTTCACTCATCGATTCGCCCTACCCTATGTGTTTGGTGGCCACTTCCACAATCTGTGGGACTCCTTTTTATCTTGTTGGGGATTTTTCACCCTCCTTACCCTTCTTCCCTGGCTCTGGTCCTGCCCCGGCAAGCCCTTCGTCACTGACTTCCTCGCCTCCTCCTCTTCAAGCTCTGGAGTATTTCTCACTGCTCCCGGCCAGGGCTGGAATCCTGAGGCTAGACTTGAAGCAGAGATGCCCAGAGGCTCACCCAATGCCTGCATCCGGGACTCCTGCACTCGCCAATCCTCACAGCACTCTGCAGAGACAACCCCTCTACCGCCCCTGCTCTGACCCGAGCTTGCCACTCCTGCAGTGTCTTCTTCAGGGAGGGTTGTCAGCCTTTTGATTTCTTGAAATTGATGAAAGTCATTGGCCTGGCCTGGTGAATTAGGTGGATAGTGGCTGGGGTTAAAAATTGTGGTGGTGAGATGAGTTCTCGTCTGACTCTCAGACCAGCTCAGAAGCAAGGTCTGGAGGAGCTGCACCATATGTGAGCCATATCAGCACCTCACAACAAGCACCTGGCCTCTCAGAGTACCCCCTCTGGAAGTAATACTTCTCAAGCCAATAGACGGGTTCTGACCTCTTTCATTAGATCCTCAAAAGTGACTGCTGCTGCTGCTAAGTCGATTCAGTCGTGTCCGACTCTGTGCGACCCCATAGACAGCAGCCCACCAGGCTCCCCGGTCCCTGGGATTCTCCAGGCAAGAACACTGGAGTGGGTTGCCATTTCCTTCTCCAATGCAGGAAAGTGAAAAGTGAAAGTGAAGTCGCTCAGTCGTGTCTGACTCTTAGTGACCCCATGGACTGCAGCTCACCAGGCTCCCCTGTCCATGGGATTCTCCAGGCAGGAGTACTGGAGGGGGTGCCATCGCCTTACAGTGATTCATAAAATGTTACTCAGCCACTACTTTCAAGTTGCATTTCCTGTGACGACAGCAGTGGTTTTTGTTTCCATATTTACATATCTTCTTTTCCCCTCACTCTCCTCCGATCCTCATAGCTCTCTGCTTCCCCCATAGTATCAACAGGTTAAAAACTAGCCATTGACGTGGCCATGGCTTGTGACCGAAAGACTGATGCACAGGGGAAAGCATCCAAAGACGGCTGCTTGGGCTCTGGAGTGAAAGGATAAACCAGAACACTCGTGAATAGAGGCGCCAAGTCCCTCCACCCCACACCTCACTTTCCCCACTGTATAAAGATAACCTCCAACATCTGTAAAGCCCATGATCACAGAGAATCAGTATTCTAAGAAAATGGTAGACTCCTTCAGGTCCACCTTTCTCAAGCAGAAGAAAGATGCTAAGAGATCTGCAGACATCCATGTGTTTAGTGGGAGTTGGTCTGATGCCTTCCAGGTCTCATTTGGATTCTCATGGAGAGTCCCTGCTTCTTAACTTCAGTTGGCTCAGAAGGCCTTCACCTCAGTAGTCCTCTCCTTCACTTGGGGAGGTCTCCTTGACCTCCCAATAACTTCCAGGGAAATTCCCTTCCCCTGGCTAAAGCGTTTTGATGCTACTAAACCAGGGTGTCTCTCTCCGTGGGAGCTATGGAGCAGCCTTCTCAGTGATGACACCTCAGGAATCATGAGCCTTCAAAGACTTCCCTGAGAGCAGGATTCAGAGGGGTGCCCTTACAGATTGGAAGAGGTGAACCCTGAACAAGAAGAAGTTACAAAGGATCTGAACCACAAGGCTGTTCTGCCTTGAACTATTGATTCCTGGCCACAGAAACCCTGAACAAAGGTCAGTCAGGCCACTCTTTACCTTCACCAGCATCCCCTTTTAAGCGCACCCTTTAAAGACCCAAAGTGTTGGTCTCTCACAGATTCCTCTAAAAGGTCACACATCTCTTCTGGCTTCTCCACAGAGGAAAGAAGCCAACACAGGAACATTTATTTGTCCCGGCAAAACAGCACCTTCTTCCAGTGGCAGCACCTACCTTGCTTTCCCACCTTGAGGACATCTGGGTGGAGGACCTGCCTCAGGTCCCAACCAATCAGTGCATCATATCTCTGGGCTCTGTGATTGGTTCAGGAATAGCCATGTGACCTAAGCTGGTCCAATCAGAATGAATCTTGGATTAAAAAAACAGCAACAATTAGGTGCCAGTGGAGAAGTTGAACTGTTGTAGCATTGTGGACTCCAATCCCACACCAAGAAGGAGAGACGGAGAGCTTGTGGAGGCCACCAAGAGAAGCTGGAGAATGGTGCCAACACAGGAGATGGCAGAACAGAAACAGAGAAGTGGTCCTGCTTACATTTAAGCCCCAAATCCAGCCACACCTGAAGCCAGCTCCACCTCTGCACCTTGCTGTTTTGTGAGCTGATACATTTCCTTTGTTAAGTTAATTCAATTTGCTTTGGCTCTTCTGTCACTTGCCACAGAATGAAGCCTGATACACTTAGCAGCTGATGAAAACAAGGAATCCTTGGGCCAGGGACCAGAGTGCTCAGAAACAACGCTGGAGCAAGGGGCGAAAAGCAAAAGTGGGATTCCTGATCCTCTTCCCAGAAAAAAAGAGCACCCAGAGAAACTGCCAGAATTCTCTTAAAACTACAGGTGTGCCTTGCTTCACAATAGCTCTGTTCCAGAAAAGAGGTTCGTAAATTGAATTTTTGTAAATTGAATCTGGGAGATTCAACCAGCACTGGAAGAGCTGGTTATTTAAGGTGTCTCAACAGATGTCTTTTATGAAGTGAGTGGTCATGTCCTTAAATAACAATGGTAATTTATTTATAATTGTAATTTTCCTACCTCAGGCATATATTTTAAAGCAGGACCAACCTGGACATCTTCATGGTGTCTTTGTATAAATTAATCAAAGGCCAGGAAAATTCGCTGAGCCCTCTTAGATACAATTACAGCTCTGCATTCCTGCTCCTTTGCAAAACTGTGGAGCTGGAAATTTCTGGGTAGATACTGGAGCAACAACTTTGGGCCCTGCAGTTATCTACAAAAGCTACCATCAATTCTCAGTTAGGTTTCAGAGGGGAAAGACATAAAGCTTTTGGGCTTTCTGGCCAGAATATGGCCTGTGCTGTGTTTGCTAATGTGGGGGGGAGTCCATTAAGTAGCCCATAATCTCTAAACCTGGGGGGCTTTGAGGCTACAAGTTAAACAAAGTATCAACTTATGAAATGAAACCACTGGTGGCGATTCAAGAGCTACTTTTCGTAAGATATGATGTCCATGATCAGAGTGCTCCCCATCTATGCTGTGAGTGTGTCCACCAGCACAGCACACAGCCATGACCTGACCCCTGCTTTTCCCAAGTTCCAATGATTAGCCTTTATTTTACCTTAGGAAGAGGTACATACTCTTTTTTTGCCCCTAGAAACAAACACGACCAAATATTGGAAAAATACAGTTTTCCAGAAAATGTATAGCTAGTGTTTGACTCAGAGATGTGACCTGGTCCGTAGGTGATACAGAGTTATCACAAATGATCCTCAAGTTTACCCTGAGTAAATACTGAGCCTTATCACCACCTGCAAGGAAGCAACTGGAAAACAAATGAGAAAGACCAAGTTCAGGCAAAAAGCAAGTCCCTTGACTCTGGCCAGTATTCAGAACCCTCATAAGCCTTCTCTGAACCTGTCAAGGGCACAGACCACAGAGCTCAGGGTGGGCAGTGATCCGGGCGGGTGGAGTGGATGCTGGTAGGAGGTTAGGCCTGAGAAGCAACATTACTCTGGAGACTTCATTTTTAAATCCTGATCCAGAGGGCTGAGTTGAGTCATATGGATCTTGGAGAATCGTAAGAGGAAGATATGAAAGTGGATGGGAATGTGCTGAGGGTCAGATGTGTGCTGATGGTGCCAGGCTCCAGGAGAAAAAGAAAGTGGAATGAGATGGTGTGTCACCAAGGAAATAGGAGGACTAGCTCAGAGAGCCTGCTTGAATCTCTAGAGAGTCTCTGACAGGCTATATCTACACTTACACCCAAGATTCTTGAGTGCTTCTGAGTGCTCTAGAATCCCATGAGGGCTCCAGAATCCTCAAGAGTGTTTTGCAGCCTGTTCATGGGAAGGTCATCTGGTAGAGTAGAAACTGGTGGGCTAACATGAAGAGTTGACCCATTGGAAAAGACTCTGATGCTGGGAGGGATTGGGGGCAGGAGGAGAAGGGGACGACAGAGGATGAGATGGCTGGATGGCATCACTGACTCGATGGACGTGGGTCTGGGTGAACTCTGGGAGTTGGTGATGGACAGGGAGGCCTGGCGTGCTGCAGTTCATGGGGTCGCAAAGAGTCGGACACGACTGAGCTATTGAACTGAACTGAACTGAACATGAAGAGTATGAGAAGGCAAGTATGAAACCACACTAGTAACAGAACAAACCTGTTCATCGGAGTGAACATTTGAGACAGTTATGTCCACTGCAGCTTATCCAGCCCGCCTCTGGCTCTAAGGGTCCCAATATGGGGCCCTCCCACGGCTGTAAATATTTGTGAGAGGGCCCTCCCTACCCAGGGCTTCAAGCTTCAAGAGGGCAGAACTCAAGCCTGCTTCACTGCTAGACCCCAGGCCTAGCCCAGCCCCTGGCAATATGGGGCATGTGGAGAGTGCTGATGAAACAAATGAAGAAATTAATTCTCAAACACAAATAGTTCACAGTATGTTCAGGTACTGTTTTAACTTTTATTGACTCCTTGAATGAATGAATGAATAAATGAAAGCATGGCTTAAAATGTGTTGCCATCACTAGAAGTTGGTTGCAACTTTCAAGAATTAATAGTTATTTTCCTGATAGAACGTAACCCTCAATACACATTGAAGAATAATTAGAAAACAGAAATATATGAAGAAGACAATTATATCCCTCAATCTCACACTGCCGGCCTTTTGTGCTTTTCCTTCCAAGCATTTTTCTGCACATTTCTAGTTTATACAAACTTTGAATCATTCTGTATAAAAATGTTGTATCTTGCTTTTATTCTCTAACCTTGTAGCACAAGGTATTTCCCCACATCATTAAATATCCTTTGAAAACATGATTTTATGGCTACATAATGTTCCATTAAATGGATGCAACAAAATTTATTTAAACAATCTCTTATTTTGGAACATCTAAACTGTTTCTAATTTTTGTTCTCTCAAAAGAAACCTTTGTTTGCCTCTCTGTTCATTTTCTTAGTATCAGTCATTGGAGGTGAAGTTACTGGGTCAGTGGGTATGGAGGGTTTTGAAGCTCCTCATGACATTGCGGCTGCTGCTGCTCCTGTCGCGTCAGTCGTGTCCGACTCTGTGCGACCCCATAGACGGAAGCCCAACAGGCTCCTCTGTCCTTGGGATTCTCCAGGCAAGAACACTTCCAACTCTCTTTCCAGAAAGGCCCCACCCCAACATGTACTTCCCCACTCATGTCTCTTCCTGCCTTTTAGGGGTCAGGGAAGGGGGAGAACTTTAGGACTCATTTTACAAACTCATAAAAGAATATTAACCCTTAGGCAGATACATTTGTTGCGAATAGTTTGGCCTTCTAATTCTGATGGTGGTGTGAAATTTTCAGCAGGTTCCAATTACCCCCAGACTTAGCTCTCAGCTTTAGAACCCTTGATATGTCCCTCAATCCCCATCAGGGGACAAGTAGGACCTTCTGGGCTTTAACTGAAACATTGTATCCCTTGGTTTTCATTTTCATATGGGCTGTGTCCAGTGGGGGGAAGTATCCAGCCAGTATTAGTGAGATGTCATTGCAGGAGCCTGGTCCAACCTTCCTTCCAGCAGCCCACTCAGAAACTATGTCCAGACCCTCTCTCTCCTTGCTCACTCCAGGGCCGTCTTGCCACTGGGAATGATTTTACTGTTGCTCCAAAGGAGAAACGGGGAGGAATTTCCTAGAGTGGCTGAGCATAGGCTATCAGATCTCACCTCTGCAACCTTAGAGCTGTGTGACCTTAGGAAATTTACTTAATTCCTCTGAGCCTTGACCACCAGTCTAAATAATGAGCTCCTATCTCGTGGGCTCCTTTGGAGAACTCAGGGAGTTAACCCTTAGTGCAGTGCCTGCTACAAAGTAAGCACTGACTTACACCTGCCAATGATTTGTAAATATCTTGTATGCACTTTTTCATCAAAAAAGAATAAGACAGTGTCCCACACTCGTTTCTCCAGTGGCTCAGCGCTCTGGAGACCTCTCACTGGTGTTCACTTCCAATGTGCCCTGGGAGCCCTGAACTTGCTTCACCCCTCAATGCAGGCCACCTGTAAGCGGTCCTTTCTGCAGAGGGCATCCACTCTTAACAGGAAAAGAGACGCCCACCCACAGCGTCCAGGGTGCGTCCTGTCTGTAAAAAATTTAAAACATCAGATCTGAGTTTGTGGGTCCAGAATGGCCGCACTCCAACTTCACCCCGTCTTCCTGAAACTCCCCAGCCTTGTCACAGACGTATCTGCAGAGCAGGCTGGGGGAGAAGTCACAGTCTCTTGTCCGGGAGGCATTTGCAGGTCACACATTTATAAAAAGGGAACTGATTTTGAGGCCACATTGGATTTGGGTTCACTCTTGCCCTTTGCCTCTGTTCTCTAGTATCTGGAATTCTTGACAGGCCATGGGTGAATATTTTATGAATTACTTATTCATCTTTCTACAAGCACAGCAGTGAAGTTGACCTTCCTGATGTTGACTGGTAGAAGCACAGTTGCTAGTATAAGAAAGTCCAGTTTTCCAGCAGTACTAATCAGTGCAGTCACTAGCATAGCTAGAAGTTAACAAGACAATCAGGTTATGACCGCATCCCCCTGAATACCCCAAGCCCTGCCATGCCTCCCCCACAAGCACCTGTTCTCGGCTAGAGCTGTGATGGCAGCACTAGGAATCCTCTGGAGTGAGGCACATCCAGACACCCCATGAAGTCAGATGCATCTTTCCCAGCTTTATTAAGATATAACTGATATGTAGCATTGCGTAAGTTTAAGATGGTTTGATGTATGTTGTTCTGGTTGTTCAGTCGCTAAGTCTTGTCCAACACCCTGTGATCCCATGGACTGCAGCACGCCAGGCTCCCCTGTCCTCCACCATCTCCCAGAGCTTGCTCAGACTCATGTCCACTGAGTCAGTGATGCCATCCAACCCTCTCCTCCTGCCCTCAATCGTTCATCTTTCCCAGCATCAGGGACTTTTCCAGTGAGCCAGCTCTTCAAATCAGGTGGCCAGAGTATTGGTCCTTCAGCATCAGTCCTTCCAATGAATATTCAGAGTTGATTTCCTTTAGGATTGACTGGTTTGATCTCCTTGCAGTTTAAGGGACTCTCAAAAGTCTTCTACAACACCAGTCTTCGAAAGCATCAATTCTTTGGCACTCAGCCTTTTTTATGGTTCAACTCTCACATCCATACATGACTACTGGAAAAACCATACCTTTGACTAGATGGACCTTTGTTGGCAAAGTAATGTCTCTGCTTTTTAGTACACTCTCTAGGTTTGTCATAGCTTTTCTTCCAAGGAGCAAGCATCTTTTAATTTCATGGCTACAGTCACTGTCCTCAGTGATTTTGGAGCCCAAGAAAATAAAGTCAAGTATACAACACAGTCCTCTTAACTACAGTCACCAGGCTATACATTAGACCCTTGGAACTTATTTTTCAGATGCCACTTTGGGAGCCAAGTCATCTCACACTGACACCAGGAGATTTTTCTGTTGTAACTGTCTGCCTGGCCTTTGTGGTGATTGCTATCAGAAGGTAAGAGTTTTCTAGGTAATACACATTGCAGTTTTCACCACTTACAAGTGCAAGGCCTGATAAGAAACACCCCATAAAAGGAGGGGGAATAAATCTCCCACTGTGCCCCGCAAGGGAAGTATAGTGGCCACAGCTACAGAGCTGCACACCCAGACAGACCCACAAAAAGGATACAGTGTTGACCCGATGGATACTGTGTCTGGCTTTCCCACCACCCTCCAGAATGTGTTCTGTTTCTTTACAAAATGAAACAGGTGAGGACTGACATTCTAGAAGCTAATATATATAAAAATATATTTTTAAAGTTATCTCTTGAAGATCAATTTTGTACCTGTGAGACTTGAAGTAAGTCACAATTCAGGAGTTAAAAATGAAACTAACCACATGAGTCCTGAACATTGCGAGTGTGGTCTCTGGCCTGTGAGAGGCTGCTTTAGGGACCGAGGGGCCATATGGGTGAGAAGGGCAACGTCAGGACCAGACATAGTGAAGGTGGGATTTGCAGGAGGTTCTCTCAGGAGTAGATCAGGGCAAGAGGCAGCGCCCATGTGGCAGGCCCTGTGCGGACAAGGGGAGCCAGTGAGTCAGGCTGGGGGCTTACACAAGCACAGCCTCCAGGTGCTGGGGTCTGCTGCCGACCTTAGCCCGCCTGTCAGCTTTGAGTCCAGAGCTGTCAAGGCTTAGCTAGGTCTTGACCATCAGTACTTGCATTCTCAGCAACTGAGCACAGGGCTGCAACTTCACAAACTCTGTACCTGGTTCGTGAGTGAGTGAATGAATAAATGAATCTCTATTTCCACATTTCACAAAATGCCAGTGTTGGGTGAAAGAGGAGAGTTTTATAACTTGGGAAGTTGCATTAAGCAAAACTGTATGATCAATTTTACAGCATATGGGGAAAGCAAAAAAACTGGGGTAGAAAACTACTCCAAGACAATCCCTAGTTTATATACACATATAGATATACTCTTGTTTAAAGCAAGTCTATGATCCGTGATATGCACCATGTACTAACTAGAGGACAGGGACTGTTAACTTGTGATGATTTTCCTTGCAGCCTCTTTGCATGGCATATATTATACATACATGTTTGTTACAAACATATAATACTCCAAGAACATATGAGGGGGAATTCACCCATTCCTTGATGGTGAAATTATGGATGATTTAATTTTTAATTCTTGGTAGATTCCAGTGATTTCTAAATGTTATACAGTAGGCACATCAACAAATCTTTTAAGTGCACAAGACCTGAAATTCAGGCCCAGGGAAGGCTAGGTCATGGGAGCAGGGAGACACCTGCACAGGTGTGTTGGGCAGGGACCTGAAGGACTCCCACCTCTGAGCATGGGGCCAGGGCAAGGCCCAGGTCTGGCCACTCTGGATTCTGAGCTTCCACCACCACTGAGCCCAGCATGGCCCAGTATGGATGGCAGAAACAAATGGTCTGTCCAGGAAGGGAAGAAGCGTGCTCGCTGCTGAACCACTGTTGACCCTTCCTCAGGCAACGGGGACTTCAATCCAAGTACCTCTCAGCTGTGTGGTCCATTTGAGTTTGTCAAGGACTCCCTGGTCTGCTGTCTCATTCCCACAAGAGCTGGGACAGCACAGGACTATCACCACTTTACCGACACAGACACTGGAGCTCTAGGAATATTCACCAGAGAGAGCTGAGCCCCAGGGCTCTGCGTGCCCGTTTTCAGATTCATGCATGTCCCACTGCTCTGAGCTGCCTCTGCAGCTAAGCACAGCAGCTTGGAGAGAAGACGGGGTGAGAAGCCCCTGGCTTGGTCTCGAAGGCTCACAGGACTTCCCCTCTGTGGCAGAGAGAAGGCAATCCCTCAGTGGGGCTGCCAGGTCTGCGGGCTCACAACAGTCTCATCGTCCTTCGTACAAGGGTATGTATGTTGCCCCTGGGTGTGGACAGTGGGCCACAGGGAAACGTCTTCAGAATCGCCATGCAGTGGGCAGCAGCCTTATCTCTACCAGGCTCTATGAGGATTTCTCCACCTGCTTCTCTGAGTCTGCTGTGCCCCCTCTGCACACCACTCTGGGCCCAGGAAGGTGACCTCTATGGACTCCCTGCCCCAACTCCCTTTTCCTCCTGCTTGGAGATCAGTTCACAGTGAGAGGTACCAGTAGGAGCCTGGAACACTGGAGGAAAGAGTGTGGGGTATGTCATGCCCCACAAAGAGTGTGGAAGGGTCATGCCCCTAGCAGGCCGGGACATGGCAGGCTCTCAGCTCCTCTAGCTTGCACCACTCCTTTGGCTGCCCCCACCCCAGACTTTACCTAGCCTCAGGCAATCAGTCCCCTCCCCTGGCCATGCATGGAGTCCTTTTCATGTAGCAGCCGTGTGCCCACTGCTGAGGGCACAGTGGAGGATAAGAGCTTCCTGAGCTGCTAGTTCCGGGGCACTTCACCATCCTTTGTGGGCTCTCTCAACCCTACCGGTGCCTTTGGCCATAGCTCTGCACGGCATGTGTGTGCTCAGTCACTAAGTTGTGTCCGACTCTGCAACTGTAGCCCTCCAGGTTCCTGTGTCTGTGGAATTCTCCCGGCAAGAATACTGAAGTGGTTGCCATGACCTCCTCCAGGGGATTTTCCTGATCCAAGGATCGAACCAGCATCTCATGTCTCCTGCATTAGCAGGTGGGTTCTTAACCGCTAGTGCCACCTGGGAAGCTCTGCCTTAAATGGCTCCACAGCAGACCCCTGCAATGTCCACTTGGCCCTGCAGCTTTCTCCTCCTACGACCCAGACTCATTCAGACTCCAGCTGATTCGTCTCTACTGCTGTGTCCAAGGTGTTCAGTTGGCCTCTGTGATGGCTCCCTGGCCCCAGTTTCCAGTCTTCCAAGTAGGGAAGTAATAACCCACATGCTGTGCTTGTTGTTTAAAAATAAAGCTCATAAGAAGTACAGTTGTTTTGAAAAGGTTTCCAAAGTCTAATGTCTGTGGGATATTTAGAGATTGGTGGTCAGCATTCTCAGGAATTTCCTGAGCGTCTCTGAACAAGAGTAGTTACTTTCCAAGCCGTCACCTGCCTTTTCCAAGTTGTGGTGGTGAATCAAGAAGAAATGCAAGAATAACTCGGAGTGGCCTAAACAGTGACTACAGAAGCCTCAAGTTTCTGGATTTAACTCAGGCTTATAAGATCTCAATCCAAGCATGCTTCCTTTACATAAAACTCTGTTAAGCCTAGAGTTCTGGTTTTTAGTCCACAGTCAATTAAAAATTGTAATTTAGGAAGAGAGAAAAGGACTGCCAGAGACAACCATGTGGGCAAGGATGGAAACTGGAAGAACCCAAAAATCTCTACGAAATAGACCAGAAGCCAGAGGAAGCTCCACAGTCTGAGGCCATTAGTGGAGGGCAGACACCCCTGCACACCTCCAGAGCCCGGAGGGCTGTGTTACCTGCCGCTCAGCATCTGAGGTTCACAGCGGCAACCCTGAGCCATTACGGAAAGGTTAATGGTGTTCCACATTCTCCAAGTAAGAAAGAAAGGAAATGTGTACCACATCTTAGAAATATTTCCATCTGAAAATGTTACATGAAAGTAATTTATGGCTCTTTCTGGAAAACTCAACTGTCTCAATCTCGTTCCCTGTGGGTTCCAGATGGGCTGGGCTTTGCTGTTACTGGAATTATCCATGCTTGCAGGCAGTCAGCATTTATTGAGTGCCTGCTGAATGTGAAGCTCCCCACTGGAAGATGGGGTGGGGGGACCCTAGGGAGAAAAAGGCTGAGCCACATCCTCAGGACCTCGAGGGAGGGTGTCTTCTCTGAGGAGGGGGCTGCGAGACCTCCAGCTTCTCCTGCCTTCCTGAACCCCCTCGCCCAGCCACACCTGCCTTGCCTGGCACCTGCTGCTTAGCGGCTCTACCTGCACCAGCAGGCAAGGCCAACTGGGCCACCTTAGCCGGCAGTCCCTCGCCAGCTGGGAACCCCAGTCTGTGCCCCTCTCTGGGGTCTGTTTTTATTATAAATATTTCATTGTTTAGGAGTTTGGGTTTTAGCTGATATACAGCATTTGGCAGGGTTCCTCTCTAGCATTTGGTAATAATTCCATACCAAATGCTAGGGAAAAACCCTCCCAAATGGAACAGTTTCAAGCCAAGGCTCTTTAAAAACCAGAGCCTGAGGAAGTCGCTGCATCTGAGCGGCGCTGGCTCCTGGGCCAGCAGAGGAGAGAAACTCGCCTGGGACACAGGGCTACCTTCGGGCTCCCCCATGGCACACAACGTGGGCACCACTAACAAGATGGGCCTGAAGCCACCCCAGGGGAGGCCAAGCAGGTTGTACAGACAGTGAGTGCTCTGGAAGCATTGCTGAGTTGGATTCTATGGTGTAAGACTTAAACAGGCCCATTCATTTTTCCAAAATGGGATTTCTGTGTGCTTCCTCTGCCCCCACCTTTGTCAGTTCCATATTTCCCTTAGAAGAAACGAGTTTTGTGACCCTCCCCCCGCCCCAGCACTGACTGCTTGAGTTCACATTTCGGTGGCTCTGTGACCCTCCCTAGCAAGGGAGTCACCCTGAGTAAGTCAGGGGTATAATGCCTCCTCATCGGCTTGCAGTGAGAGTGCGATATGTGGCCCACATGGACTGCTGGCACTTAGTATGTGCTCAGTAAGCATTCGCTCTTGGCCTGACAACACTCAGGGATTCCAGGGGTTTTACATGACCATCTTCGCTCATGGATGTTTGAGAGGAAAAGGGAGGCTTCCTGCCTGGATCCCCTAGAGGTGAGTGGCAAACACTCCCAAGCCACTGTGATGAGTCCCCACCCCTTTCCACTCCCTCTCCTCCAGCTCAAAGGTGTGAGTACGTGCTGCCGGACCACTGTCAGGGATGGACGGGAGCCTTCCCTGCTGGTTTTTCCACCTCACCTTCCCCTGTAGGTATTGGCTCTCTGATGTGAGTCTTCAAGTCCCAGGAGTGGGCGGGAAGTGGTCACAGGTAACTCGGTCCAGTGAGATCAGAGTGGCTGTCTGGTGATGCTCCACAACCCCAAGGAATGCCCTCATGTCTCTTTTGGCCCGAACTTGTTTTTTTTTTTTTTCCCCCCTTATCTCTCTCTTTTGTTTTTTCCTATTTTGGCTGTGATGTGTCCTACTGTGGATTTATCATTATATTTTTTAATCCTGCTTGGGACTCTTTGTGATTCTTGATTCTGAGGATTTATGTCTTTCATCCATGCTGCACAGTTCCTCTCCATTACCCCTCCGGAAACTGCCTCTTTCCCTTTCTGTCCATCTTCTGCTTCTGGAAGTCTGTACACCAGACCTCCTCGCTGAGCTGTTAGGACTGGGCCCTTGCTCTGTCCTTTGGGTCCCCCACTTCTCCTGTTGCCCAGATCTTTAACTTTCCATGCCGCCTTCTGTGTATTCTCTTCAGCTCCATCTCCTGCTTGACTGATTTATGTCCTGCCTCAGTGAATGTCCGCTTCTCACAGCCAGTTCTTCTCCTGCTAGAAGGCAAGGATTCACCTGACTGAGTACCTAAAACCTCACTCCTGGCTCCTCCAGCTCAGAGCCCAGCCTAATGTGGTCCTTTGTGCCAAGCGTCTTGCTCAGTGGCCCCCCAATCTCAGTGGCATTCTCCATCCTTTGCTTCCTGGAGGTATTACATACCTCTGGAGAGATCAGACCTCCTGATAGAGGTCTCTGTACTCCTCTGTAGCACCTGTGACCACAGCTATTCTGCTGGTAAGTCTCTCCCTCAGGAGGCTGGAGGAGAAGGCAATGGCACCCCACTCCAGTACTCGTGCCTGGAAAATCCAATGGATGGAGGAGCCTGGTGGGCTGCAGTCCATGGGATCACTAAGAGTCAGACACGACTGAGCGACTTCACTTTCACTTTTCACTTTCATGCATTGGAGAAGGAAATGGCAACTCACTCCAGTGTTCTTGCCTGGAGAATCCTAGGGATGGGGGAGCCTGGTGGGCTGTCATCCATGGGGTCGCACAGAGTCGGACACGACTGAAGCAACTTAGCAGCAGCAGCAGCAGCAGCAGGAGGCTGGAAAGTGCCTGAGGCCATGGATGAAAAGAAGTATGTTGGTGCAGTGATTGTATCACTTCCAGGGCCAACAGATCCGGTTTTGAAACCCAGTTCTGCCGTTTTACCAGCTACAGGACAGTAGACAACTTATTAACCAGTCTCTGCTTTAGTTTCCTCTTCTCACAAGTTTTCTGTGAAGATTAAATGTTTCATTCATGGAAGGGCCTTCTCCATGCAGTGCTGATTCTCACTAAGCCTGTCTATCATCTATTAATATCATCTATTATTGTCTATCGTCTATTATCATCTATCTTCTATAAATATCGTCTATTAATAACAATGGTATTTGTAGCCCATTCATATAGAGATACCATTGCATCTCTTTATTTATGTCTCTGAATTTGTACACAGAACATCCCACTTGTATTTTTATTCTCACTGGAGATCCTAAGATGATGCAACTCTCTGCTCCTCGTCCCCCACTTCTGGTGCAGGTGATGAGAAATCAAAGAGAGACTCAGAGCTGGACCAAGGCGGCTGTGGTGAGGGACGTGGCAGGAATCCTGGAGGAGGAAAATGAGAACCACTATCCATCAAGTCATTAACCACCGAGTTATGTCTCCCACCTGGGCTGACTGATCTGCTGCAGGTTTATAGATCTTCCCCATCTGCCCCCTGCTGCACTAGCCAGGGAATGGCTGTGAATCCTGGAGACCTCTAAGGACCCCCACCTACAGCTCTGAGAGCCCTGAGTGTCCTTGTCTCCGAGGGGCTCATGGCTCTCCCCCTCCCATGCCTAGTTTGCATCCTACATCAGAAAACTCAGAACCTCATGCAGGTCTGGAGACTTGGAAGTCAGGAGCTACATGGTTCCTCAAAACGTGTCCTCCCCAGGTGGTGCCTGCCCATCCCAAGGAAACGAGAGCAAGAAGGCTCACTTCTCCCAGAGGGACATTCTTGCTCCTACCACTGTTCCTTCACACTCCAGCATCTCAGAAATGTGAATTCAGAAGCAAGTTATGGAGCTTAAGTTACTGCTGGCACTTGATTGGAATAACTGTTACGTAAAAGCCAACACAGATGAATCGCCTGTAGGGAGTTGTCTGACTGCATGAGTTTTTACACATCTTTCAGCTAAATCAAAGATCCAAATGCTAAATCTCACACTCAGGAACATCAAGTGGATTTGTGACAGTCCCCGGAGGACTTGGTGTCCATAAACCAATGAATGAATTACACTGATCCTGGTATGTAGTTTCTCATCTGTGACTGATACAATATTGATAATATTCTTTATTTCACTTAACTCCTTCAGAGCCACATTGAAACATAACAGGCTTGGATTATGTCTACACTCTGATGCAAATAATGATCAATTGCGGGGACTATAGCAAACCAATTGATTGTTCATTGATATGTGGACCAGAGGAGGGTTAAAAGAAGCACTTGCTGCTGTTTTTGGTAGTGTTGGTATTAAATTTTTCATTTTGGAACTACTTGTGTTAGAATTTCATGAACACTCCTACTGGGTTTTAACCTGCTATAATGAGCAAGTTGCTGAATGCGGCTGTTCTGGGAAATTATTGATCCTGATTTGTGTAACACCTTGGAGATCACCAAGTTAGCCAAATCTATTCAGTGCAACACCGATTTTCTTTTCTGTGCTGGTTCCGTGTGGGGAGCTTAGGCTTGGGGTTGGGGCCAGGGGAGGAAGTGTGTGGGATTGGAAACGGGTTGTTCAAGATGCCTAATGGAGGAAAAGTGTTCACACAAGGTTGTGAAATGACTCCATCATTTCATGAAATGACTCCATCATTTCATGAAATGACTCTATCAAATGTGGGGACAATGACACTGAAGATGCTGTTCACAGATGTGTTCTCCTGGCCAGGCACCCAGCTCCGGTTTTCCCATGCATGAACTCATTTATCGCTCCCAGTTCTGTGGACCAGCTGCTATGATTATAGTAACCCTACTTTACAGATAAGAACACTGAAACAGATAGGATTGAAGTAACTTTTTCCTCCAAGGTCACAGCAGATTGAGGAATTTGAACCCAGAGCAATCAGACTTCAAAGCACCATGCCAGCTTTTCCCAAAGTACAGGGTATGCGGCTGGGGGCACCTGAGGGGTCCGGGTATTAACACATACAGCATGAAAACCTAAATTTACCCAGGGAAAACTGTTCTCTTTCTGAGTCTCTTTTGATCCTTCCAACCAGGTTAAGAAGAGCATTTCTGTCTGGTGCAAGCAGAGCCCTGAGTGCTGAAGGCTCAGGCCCGAGAGGCCAGCAGAGCCCCAGCCAAACCACACGTTGCCAGTTCAGGGTGCCTGAGATTTGACCTGCACCACGTGCTCCTGCCATCCTGGAAAGTCTCAGCCGATCTGAGCTACAAGAGCCCTCGGGGCTTTCCGAACTGCGTTCCAAGGAGCTTTAGGGATTCCTTAGAGAAAATACAGGGCCACTGCTCCTTGGCGGACAGGAAGAGGTAGTGCAAAGTAGGTTCTGAGCCACTCAGTTTTATGTTATTTGTGAGCAAAGAACTCCTTGAACAACAACAAAAAAAGACTTATTTGAAGATATTTCCATCTGCCCCAGTTCCTCAACTCATTTGGGCAGACTGAGACCCCAAGAGCAGCTGTTAGTCTATTCTTAGTGAGTTTCTGGACAGTGAGACCTAGAACCAGGTCTCTGGGCTACTCAACAGACACAGTATGTGAAGGCAGGGTGATCTCCGTGGCTGTGCACATCACCTTCCAGCTCCTGGCCAGCCCCATGTTTAATAGACCTGATGTAGCCCTTTCCTTCTCCTGACAGAGTGGGACGTTGTTATAGCCACTCAGGCATCCCCAGAAGAATGAACTCAAAAACAAAATGATGTGGAAGAAAAGGCCTGGTCAATGTTCCACAGACCCAGGCCTGCATCCCTCTTCTCCTGGGATTTTCAAAACCCAAGCCCTGCCCCACATGGCAGAGGGGATGGCCATTGAAGGACCGAGCTATGGCTACTGAGCCCAGTGGACCAGATGAGACACATCCAGGTGTGGCTTTCCTACCTGCCATCCACTCCTGCTTTGTCCCGTGGTCCCATCAGGATAAGCTAGGTTAGGCTGTAGTGATAAACATCCCTCAGTCTCAGAGATTTAGAACAAAAGATGTTTGCTTCTCAATCTAATTGCATGTCAGTCTCAGGTCAGCAAGTGCTCTGTTCGGTGTCATCCTTATTCTGGGATCCAGGCTGAGGAAGCTGCTACCTTCTGGAACACCAGGTCACCCTGGCAGGGAGGAGAGCGCTAGAGAGCCTCACGTGGCTAATTAAATACTTCCACTCAGAAGCAAGAGTGCCACTCTGCTCATTTTTGTTGGTCAAAGCAAGTCACGCGGCCATGCCTTACTTCAACGAGATGAGAAGTGCACTCTTACAGTGTGTCTGGAAGGAGAAAAGGCAGGTATATATGTATATATATATACATGCATGCTAAGTCACCTCAGTCATGTTTGACTCTTCGTGACAACATGGACTGTAGCCTGCCAGGCTCCTGTGTCCCATGGGATTCTCCAGGCAAGAATACTGGAGTGGGTTGCCGTGCCCTCATCCAGGGGATCTTCCTGACCCAGGGATCGAACATGTGTCTCTTAAGTCTCCTGCATTGGCAGGCGGATTCTTTACTACCAGCACCACCTACAAAGCCTATATATATATATATATATATATATACACACACATATATATGTATATATATATATAGCACTGAGGGCTACAAAAGACTGCCCTTTGAGTCATTAAATGCTCTGTTTCACTCTCCTTCTCACACAACTACACTATTCATCCTCAGGTTGATAGAGTCCCTCTTCCTCCAGAAACATAGCTAAATGACAAAGGCTGTCACAGCCCCTGCCTCCCCAGCATGTGCCTGGAATGCACAGAAGTGAACAGCAGCCTGACAACCACAGAAACCGTCCCATTCAGAGTGGAAAGGAAAGGGAGTCCTGAGCAGACACTTGTCCAGAGCTATTCCCAAACCTGGGAGCCTTTCACTCTGATTAGGCTCTGATTCCGCTCCGTGGCAGTAGTTCCCCAGCCCTGGCTGTGTTATCTGGATGGTTCTTCTTTGACCTTATCTGAAGTGTGTGTTGGGGAATACAGCCTCCTTAGGACTGAACCATTTGTTCAACCACATTCCACCACTAAGGGTAACTTTAAGTTTCAAACATCCAGGGAGTCTTTTTAGAAGTCCAGACTAACAATTCTTTTCATAATTTAACTCGCTCAAAATGTAGTTGTCTCTTATCTACTTGCTTCTTACAAACTCTGTGTGCCAGTAACAACGCCCGTAGTTCATTTAAGATAAAGTCCCCAAACCACTGCGTGTCTTTGTTCTCATGTCCTCACATCTCTCTCTCTCTCTCCTATTTTTGGTTGTACTTTTAGCTTTTTATTTTGAAATCGTCTTACACTTACCGAAGAGTTGCAAAACTATTACACAGAGTTCCCTTTTATTTTTCACTCGGCTTCTTAATGTTAATGTCTCTTAGGGTCACAGTAAAATGATCCAAACTGAGCAACCAGGAACACACACTGCATTTCATTATTGTATCTCCTGGAAGTCTTTTCAGGCTTCCCTTGTCTTCCGTGACCTTGACACTTTGAAGAGTACTGGTCGGTTGTATTTTAGTGTTGTGTGTGTGTGCTCAGCTGTACCCAACTCTTGGCAACCCCATGGCCTGTAGCCTGCCAGGCTCCTCTTGGGTCTGTTGGCTGTTTCTCCTGACTCAATTATGGCTATGCCTTTATGGCAAGAATGTGACAGAAACAATGTTCACCTCTCTGCACATCATATCTGAGGTTGCATGATGTCAATATGTCAATATTTTTCCCCCAGTGATATTCATCTTTATCACTTTGTATACATGGTGTCTACCAGAATTCTACACTAGTAAGTTGAGGTCATACAAATATTCTGTGTCTGCCCAAACTTCTGCTCACTAATTTCAGCATCCATCAAAGGTGAAAGAGGAGAATGAAAAAGCTGGCTTGAAACTCATCATTCAAACACATAAGATCAAGGCATCCGGTCCCATCACTTCATGACAAATCGATGGGGAAACAGTGGAAACACTGGCAGACTTTATGGGCTCCAAAATCACAGCAGATGGTGACTGCAGCCAAAAAATTAAAAGACACTGGCTCCTTGGAAGAAAAGCTATGACCAACCTAGACAGCATATTAAAAAGCAGAGACATTACTTTGCCAACAAAGGTCCATCTAGTCAAAGCTATGGTTTTTCCAGTTGTCATGTATGGATGTGAGTGTTGGACCATAAAGAAAGCTGAGTGCTGAAAAATTGATGCTTCTGAACTGTGGTGTTGGAGAAGACTCTTGAGAGTCCCTTGGACTGCAAGGAGATCAAACCAGTCAATCCTAAAGGAAATCAATCCTGAATAATCACTGGAAGGACTGATGCTGAAACTGAAGCTCCAATACTTTGGCCACCTGATGCAAAGAAATGTCTCATTATAAAAGACCCTGATGCTGGGAAAGATTGAAGCCAAGAGAAGAAGGGGACAACAGGGGATGAGATGGTTGGATGGCATCACCAACTCAATGGACATGAGTTTGAGCAAGCTCCGGGAGT
The DNA here is from genome assembly GCF_055505025.1 of Bos grunniens. Classification (NCBI taxonomy): domain Eukaryota; kingdom Metazoa; phylum Chordata; class Mammalia; order Artiodactyla; family Bovidae; genus Bos; species Bos grunniens. The sequence goes on along the minus strand of NC_141182.1, from coordinate 40,902,457 downwards.
TGGTGATGGACAGGCGCGCTGCAGTCCATGGGGTCACAAAAAGCCAGACGTGACTGAGCGACTAAACTGAAGTGAAGTGATTGGATCTTGCCTGCAACAATTATTGGGCTTCCCTGGTGGCTCAGATAGTAAAGAATCTGCCTGCAGTGAGGGAGACCTGGGTTTATTCCCTGGGTTGGGAAGATCCCCTGGAGGAGGGCATGGCAACCCACTCCAGTACTCTTGCCTGGAGAATTCCCATGGACAAAGGAGCCTGGTGGGCTACAGTCTGTGGGGTCTCAAAGAGTCTGACACGACTAAGCACTCACAAAAAAAGTTATTGCTGTGTCGTGCTAACATGACTTTTAACTTCCCTCACTCCTTTATATCTCAAAGAAGAATTGGGATTCTTCTGTAAGGAAGAGTTGTACCTCCTTCATTATTATGTTTATTCAATTGTTTATACCAAATATGGATCCATAGATACATATTTTATTGGGCTATAACTCAATACTATTGCTATTCTTTTTGCTCAAATTATTCCCATTTGGCCATTGGGAACTCTCTCAGCTTGGCTTATGTGCCCTTTCAACATGCCCCATTCTTTCCTAAACAATTTCCTTCTGGCACCAGAAGATGCTTCTGTCACTAGAAGATCACTTCCTAAAGAAGCTCTGGTTGCTTTCACTGAAGAATGATCCTTAGGAGCCAGGTTTGGGGCATTATGTGTATCCATGGTTACCATGGTGTCATTGCTTCTCAGCACACAGAACTTGGAAATACATGATGCATATTTCCTCAAGCATACATACATTTTTGTATTATGTGTGTGTGTGTATGTACAGGTATGAGTATAGATATATATCCTCTGATTCTATCACAACAAGATTCATTCTAGCCTTTCCCCTTTCTTTTTCCAACAGTAAGAAATCTGGCTCTCATTATCTAAAATATAGATAAATATATCTGTATATCTAAATAAAGAACTTAATTGTTCAACCCTTCTACACACATAGAGTAGTTCCAGGATTGTTACAGGTGTTAAACAAGAAAATAAATTACTGACTAAAATATAGCATTTGTATACAGTTCATCTTGTCTTTATCTTTACACTATACATGAAATATTGAATATTTTGCAAAGCAACAGGTTAGTTTTTTTTTTCCTTTCCCACTCCCTTCAGTGTGTTTATGTCATCCATTTGTAATACAGTTAGATTCATTTGTTATTGTTTTTACTCCAATTTTAATTTCCCTAATATCCTGTTTCATCCATATTGTTTTGCCTTCTCCAAAATGTCATATAAATGCTATCACACACTGTGGAATCTTTGGATTCTGGCTTATGCATTTAAGAGTCATCCTTGTTTTGTGTTTTCGGTCGTTTGTTGTTTTTTATTGTTGAATAGTGTTCCATTGTATGGGAGTTTGGCAGTTCTCTATTTTCCTTTTGAAGATCATCTGTGTTGTTTCCACTTTGGGCTATTATAGGTAGAGCTACTATAAAAATTTGTGAAATTGGTTTTATATGAACATAAGTTTTCTCTTACACTGGAGTTGGGCTGCCAGATATGGTTAACTTTACAAGAAACTTCCAAACTGCCTTCCCCATTGACTGTAAACATTTGGCAGTCCCACAAGCAATGTTTTAGGGTGTCAATTCCTCTGCATCCGTGTCAGCACTTGATAGCCTCAGACTTTTCAATTTTAGCCATTTTAGGTGATATCTCATTGTAATTCAAATTTGCATTTTTCCTAATGACTTAACAATGTTGGGACTCTTTACGTATGCTTAATAGCCATCTATATATCTTCCTTGGTGATGTATCTATTTAGATATTTTGCTCATTTAAAATATTGGATTATTTATTTTCTTACAGTTGAAATTTAAGAGTTATTTAAACTCTTGTTTAAATCCAGCAGTTATGCTGGATACAGCCCTTTATCATAAATGCAATTTGAAAATATTTCTTCCAACCTTTATTTGGTGTTTTCATTCTCTTAAAGGTATCTTTTACAGAGCAACAGTTTTTAATTTTGATACAATTCATCTTTTCTTTTTCTTCTATAGATTATACTTTCAGTGTCATACCTAAACTCTTTGCCTATTTCAAGATCACAAATACATTCTCCTGTGTTTTCTTATACACATTTACATTTCTTTTTTTAATTAAATTTATTTCTTTTTAATCAAAGGACAATTACTTTACAGCATTGTGTTGGTTTTGCCAAACATCAACACAAATTAGCCATAGGTAGGTCAGGAAGCAACAGTTAGAACTGGTCAAGGAACAACAGACTGGTTCCAAATAGGAAAAGGAGTACATCAAGGCTGTATATTGTCACCCTGTTTATTTAACTTACATGCAGAGTACATCATGAAAAATACTGGACTGGAAGAAACACAAGCTTGAATCAAGATTGCCAGGAGAAATATCAATAACCTCAGATATGCAGATGACACCACCCTTATGGCAGAAAGTGAAAAGGAACTCAAAAGCCTCTTGATGAAAGTGAAAGTGGAGAGTGAAAAAGTTGGCTTAAAGCTCAACATTCAGAAAACGAAGATCATGGCATCTGGTCCCATCACTTCATGGGAAATAGATGGGGAAACAGTGGAAACAGTGTCAGATTTTATTTTTCTGGGCTCCAAAATCACTACAGATGGTGACTGCAGCAATGAAATTAAAAGACGCTTACTCCTTGGAAGGAAAGTTATCACCAACCTAGATAGCATATTGAAAAGCAGAGACATTACTTTGCCAACAAAGGTCCGTCTGGTCAAGGCTGTGGTTTTTCCTGTGGTGGATGTGAGAGTTGGACTGTGAAGAAGGCTGAGCACCGAAGAATGGATGCTTTTGAAGTGTGGTGTTGGAGAAGACTCTTGAGAGTCCCCTTGGACTGCAAGGAGATCCAACCAGTCCATTCTGAAGGAGATCAGCCCTGGGATTTCTTTGGAAGGAATGATGCTAAAGCTGAAACTCCAGTACTTTGGCCACCTCATGCGAAGAGTTGACTCATTGGAAAAGACTCTGATGCTGGGAGGGATTGGGGGCAGGAGGAGAAGGGGACGACAGAGGATGAGATGGCTGGATGGTATCACTGACTCGATGGACGTGAGTCTGAGTGAACTCCGGGAGTTGGTGATGGACAGGGAGGCCTGGTGTGCTGCGATTCATGGGGTCGCAAAGAGTCGGACACGACTGAGTGACTGAACTGAACTGAACTGATACATATATCCCCTCCCACCTGAACCTCCCCCCGACCTCCCTCCCCATCCCACCCCTCTAGGTTGTTACAGAGCCCCAGTTTGAGTTCCCTGAGTCATACAGCAAATTCCCACTGGCTATCTATTTTATGTATGGTAATGTATCACATTTTGCATTTCTTAAAAGATTATCTTTTGTCTATTGAATTTTCTTTGTGACTTTGTCAAAGTCATTTTTGTAAATCTATTTCTGGAGTCTCTATCCTATTGATTCATGTGACTATTATTTTACCGATAACATTTTGCTTTGATTATGGTACTTTATAGTAAGTCTGGATATCAGGTAGTATGAGTTCCAATTTTGTTCTTATCCAAATTATTTTGGCTCTTCTAATTCCTTTGCCTTTCTATATAAATTTTAGAAACAGCTTATCAGTATCTACAAAAAAGCCTGCTGGAATTTTGAATAAAATTGTAGTCAATCTCTAGATCAATTTGAGGAGAATTAACATCATAACAATGTTGAATCTTCCAATCCATGATCATGGATATCTTCCTAGGTTATTATTGACTTAGTGACAGAATTTTCAGCATACAGATCCTGTACAGATTTTGTTAGATTTATACCTATTTCATTTTTTGTACTATGGTAAATGTACTGTTAAATAAACTTTGAATTTCAATGCTACATTGCTAATATATATAAACACAACTGTTTTTGCACATTGACCTTGTATCCTGCAACCTTGCTAAAACCACTTATTTGTACCAGAAGCTTATTCATAAATTTTCTGGGATTTTCTACACAGATAATTGCATTATGCAAATATAAAATTTTCCCTCTTTAATCTATTATTTTTTTCTACATTTTTCTTGCTTTATTGCACTGGATAGGACTGCTATTATGAGATAGTATAGGAATACTGAGAGATGACATCCTTACCTTGTTCCTAATCTTAGGGATGAAGCATTCCATTTTTCACCATTAAGTATGCTAATAGTCATAGGAATTTCATACATGAGGTTAAGAAGTTACCCTACTTTGAGACTTACTTTTGTCATGAATAGCACATGGCGTGCTCTGCTATGAAACTGGTAAAAACTATGAAAAACAAAACCAAGCATTTAAATTCTCTGGAAATGATCCATAGGGCATATCACAAATGAAGAACTGTTTACTCATGAAAATCTACTAAAACCCAGTAAGAGCAGCAAGTGTCTGTGATACTTGAACAAGACTCTCCTTCCCTTCTCCCTTTCAGCCTGGCAAGATGGAAACGCCATTCCTGAACAGTACAGCCAAGAGCACAGAGTCTCCTCTCTTTTCCAGAAAGAATCAAAGAAAAAGACAGCTAGGAGAAGCTCCCTGGCGTCAGAACAAATCTCGAACATTCATCAAAGTTGCTCAAACATGACTGGATCAGCCTATGGAGTAATTAATACTAAAGGGAACTTTTCTTTAATAACAGAGAATTCAGCTGGCAAGTAGTGGAGATTAAAAGCTGATGTGGCCAAGAAAAGACACAGACTGAAAGCCACTGTCAGTGTGACTGTAGTCGCATTCAAGGCTGTGCCCCCTGTGGAGTAGCATTAGAAGACTGAGAATGTAGATGGTGGGAAGGAATGGATGTCATCAAATAATCCAGCCAGTCACTAAATAAATAAACAAGAAAATAACAGTATCATCTCCAGAAAGGTGAGAGATCAGCACCCAGAGCTGCTACAATATACTATCTCAAATGCCCAGTTTCAAAAAAGTTACACTATTTAATAAAACAGAAAAATGTATATACTGACTCATATACTAGAACAAAAAGCAAGCAACAGAAACTGCCTGTGAGAGCAACCAGATGTCTGATTTATCAGAAAAAGAATTCAAAGTAGCTACTATAAATATAATCAACAAACTAAAGGACATCATGACTTAACAAAGTAAAGGAAGATATGATCACAATTTCACATCAAACTGAGCCTATCAATAAGTGAGTGAAGTTGCTCAGTCATGTCTGACTCTTTGAGACCCCATGGACTCTAGCCTACGAGGCTCCTCTATCCATGGGGTTTTCCAGGCAAGAGTACTGGAGTGAGGGAGACTATCAATAAAGTAACATAAATTATATAAAAAGAACCAAGTGAGAATTCTGAAGTTGAAAAGTACAATAAGTGACATGAAAAACTCTGCTAGAAGGGCTCAACAGGAGATTTGAACTGGCTGAAAAAAGAATTAACAAACTTTAAGTTAGATCAATGAAGATTATAAAATCTGAAGAACAGGGAGAATAAAGAAAAAACAGAACCTCAATACACATAATAGGAATACCATAAGCAGAGGACAAGAAAGAAGTAGGAAAATATTCAAAGAAATTACTACTGAAAATTTTTCCAATTTATGAAAATGAATTTGTGTGTTCAGAAGGTTGGGCTTCCCAGGTGGCTGTAGTGGTAAAGAACCCATCTGCCAATGCAGGAGACATAAGAGACATGGGTTCAATCCCTGGGTCGAGAAGATCCCTTGGAGAAGGAAATGGCAACTCACTCCAGTACTCTTGCCTGGAGAGTCTTATGGACAAAGGAGCCTGGCAGGCAACAGTCCATAGGATTGCACAGAGTTGGACACAACTGATGCATGCATTCAGAAGGTTCAATGACTTCAAACAGGTTAAACACAAAGATGGACAACAGACATATCATGGTAAAAATGCTGAGAGCCAAAGACAAGGAGGAAATCATGAAAGCAGCAAGAGAAAAATGACTCATCACTTACTTACAAGGAAACCCCAATAAGATTAAAAGTTGACTTCTCAACAGAAACAATTGAGACCAGAAGGCACTATCACATTAAAAATTCTCAAAGAAAAACCAACCAACAATCCCATGGCTATCAATGGGATATCTCAAAAATAAAGGTAAAATGAAGACATTCCCAGATAAATAAAAATAAAAACTGAAAAAATTTTCTAGTAATAGATCCACTTAACAAATACTAGTGGAATTTCTTTAGGTTGAAACCAAGTGACCTTAGGCAGTAATCTATAAGAAAAAACAGAGTTCCAGTAAAGGCAAATATACAATTATAAAAGACAGTATAGGTACATTCTTTTCTTCTATTAACTGATTAAAAAAAATAACTATGAAACAATATGTACATAATAAATTGTTGAGCTTAAAGTATAAAGAAAGGTAATATATCTATACAAAGGAGATGGATGAGGGTAAAAATATGCTGGGCTAAGGACAGATGGTAACTCAATCCACAGAAACAAGTGGGGAAAATCAGAAGTAATAAATAGGAAAGTTAATATAACAAAAGCTGTAAATATATACTTGCTCTCCTCTTTTCTCTCAAGTTTTTAAAAAGAAAGTGTTAGCCATTCAGTTGTGTCCGACTCTTTGTGACTCCATGGACTATAATCCACCAGGTTCCTCTGTCCTTGGAATTCTCCAGGCAAGAATACTGGAGTGGAGAGCCATTCCTTTCTCCAGGGAAATCTTCCTGACCTAGGGATTGAACCCAGGTCTCCTGCATTGTAGGCATATTCTTTACCATCTGAGTCACCAGGGAAGCCATCAAACTTACATAAGTAATAATTGTAACAGTATTGTTGGCTATGTAACATTTATAGATATATATAGATATATATATAAAACAATAATACTACAAAAGTGGAGGGAATGAACAGAACTATACAGCAGTAATGTTTCTAAATCTCACTGGAATTAAGTTAGTATAAATCGGAAACTGATTCTGATAAGAATGTATAAGGTAAGCAAGTAAAGGAACAATTTAAGAAAGCATAGTAAAAAAAAACTCAACAAAGAAATTAAAATTTATATTAAAATATTTTAATTTAAATGCAAAAGGAAGAAATAAAAGAGGAATAGAAGAACAAAAAATACAGAAGATGTATAGAAAACATATTAATAGATGGCTGTTGTAAACCCAACTATACACATAATAGCATCAACATTAAAATCTGTATGGATGAAACAAGCCAGTCAAAGGTCAGAGATTTCCAGGGGGGAAACAGAAATATAATCCAACTATATACTGTCTGCATAGACATATTTTAGAATCAAAGATACAAGCAGATTCTAAGGAAAAGGATGGGAAAAAAGATATAACATGCAAACAGCAACCACAAGGAAGCTGGAATTATAGGTGTATTCGTGTCTATCAAATAAGAAGATTTTTAGATGTGTTACTAGAGATAAAGAAGAATATTTTATAATGATAAAAGAATTAATCCATCAGGAAGATATAAAATTACAAAGATATGTGCCCTAATAACAGAGTATAAAATACTTGAAGCAAAAACTGACAGAAATAAAGAGAGTAATACAATTGACAATTGAATAATAATAGTTGGCAACTTCAATACCTACCCTCAACAATGGATAGAACAACTTGGCAGGTCAAAAAGAAAACTGAATACTTGAAAACACCATAAAACAACTAGACCTAACAGGCATCTATAGAACATTCTATTCAACAACTGGAGAACATACATTCTTCTCAAATATACATAGGATATTATCCAAGGTAGGTCATATACTAGGCCATAAAAAATTCTCAATAAATTTGAAAGGATTAAATGAGACATAGTATGTTCCCTAATCATGTGGAACAAAATTATAAATCAATAACAAAAGGAAATCTGGGAAACTCACAAATATGTGGAAATAAAAAATATACTCCTATGTAAGCTATGAGTCAAAAAAAGAAATCAAAAGATAAGCTATAAAATACTTTGAGATGAAGGAAAATGAAGATAAAACATACCAAAATTTATGGGATACAATGAAAGCAGTGCTTAAAGGGAAATTTACATTTAATTATATTTCTATTCTAAAAAGAAGAAAGATCTCAAATCAGTAACCTGATCTTCTACCTTAAAACACTAGAAGGGGGCAAGCTAAACCTTTTTTAAAAAAGCAAAAAATAATAACATTTAGAGTGGAAATCATTGAAATAGAGAATAGAAAAACAACACTGACCCAAAAAGCCAGTATTTTGAAAAGATCAAAAAAATTAACAAATCTTTATATTGATAATTTTAAAAAGTAGAAGACTCAAATTATTAGAATCAAGAATGAAAGAGGAGACACTACTACTGACCTTTCAGAAATAAAAAAAATTATAAAGGAATTTTTATATGAACAATTGTATGTAAATAAATTAGATAATTTAGAGGAAAGGGAAAATTTCTATGAAGACACAATCCATAAAAATTGATTCGAGAATAAACAGACAATCTGAATAGACTTGCATAAATGGAGATTGAATGGGTAGTTTAAAAACTACTCACAGAGACACCTCAGACTCAGATGCCTTCACTGCTCAATTCTTTTGTTTTTTTTTCTTTTTTTCTTTTTTTTCCATGCTGTACTCAGTCGTGTCTGATTCTTCGCAACCCCATGGAGTATGTAACCTGCCAGGCTCTTCTGTCCATGGGAACTTTTCAGGCAAGAATACTGGAGTGGGTTGCCATTTCCTCCTTCAGGGCATCTTCCCAACTCAGGGATCAAACTCACATCTCCTATGTCTCCTGCTTGGCAGGTGATTCTTTACCAAGTCTTCCAAATGTTTAAAGAAGAATCAACACCTGTTATTCAAATATTGCTTCTTCACTTGGAAGAGTTTATCACAAATTCTTCCCAAAAGTAGAATAGGAAAGAACACTTCCAAACACATTTAATAAGGCCAGCATTATCCTGATACCAAAACCAGGCAAAGACATGACAAGGAAAGAAAGTTACTGATCTCTTATAAATATGAATACAAAACCCTCAACCAAATACTAGCAAACCAAATTCAACAATGTATAAAATGATATAAAAAGACATCTATAAAAACATATACCCAGTGACCAGGTGTGATCTATCCCTGGAATACAAGATTAGTTTAACACCCTGACATCAATTTATATAATACCCCATGCTTGTGCTTGTGTTTAGTCATTCAGTCATCCAGTCGTCTGACTCTTTGCGACCCCATGGACGGTAGCCCAGTAGGCTCTTCTGTCCACAGGGATTTTCCAGGAAAGAATACCAGAGTGGGTTGCCATGCCCTCCTCCAGGGATAATACCCCATACCGTTAGACTGAAAAGTGAAAACCACATGATCATCTCACTTGACACAGAAAAAGAATTTGACAAAATCTAACATCTTGCACAGAAAAAAACACTCAGCAAACTAGAAATAGAGGGAACTTCCTCGACCTTATAAAGGACATCTTTATAAAGCCCACAGCTAACATAATAATTGTGAAAGGTTGATACTTTCAGTCTAGAATTAGGAACAAAACATGGATGGATATTAACTCTCACCACTTCTATTCAACCTTGCGTTAGAAGTTCTATCCAAGGCAACTAGACAAGAAAAAGAAATAAAAGACAACAGTAGTGTAAAGTGAGAAGTAAAACTATTCTAGTTACAGATGGCATGATTTTGTATATAGAAAACCCTAAGAAATCCACTGAAGTACTATTAAAACTAAGGGAAAAGTTAAACAAGTTTGCCAGATGCAATATAAATATATAAAAATTAATTGCATTTCTAAATACTTGCAATGAACAATCACAAAGAGAATTAAGCAAACCATTTTATAGTATCACCAAAAAGAATAAAATTCAAAGATTATATTCTGAAAACTATAAAAGCATTATTGAAAAGAATTTTTTTAAGTCCAAATAAATTGGAAACATCCCATTTTGACAAACTGAAAGATTAAATATTAAGTGACAATACACCTCAAGCTGATTTATAGACTCAACACAATATCAGTGGGCTTCTTTGTAGAAATTGACACACTGACTCTAAAATTTATATGGAATAGCAAGGGATCGAGAATAGCCAAATCAATCTGAAAAAAGAGTAAAGTTAGGGGAACTCACAATTCCCAGTTTCAAAATTTACTACAAAGCAACTATAATCAAGATACTGCAATGTGTGTGTGTGTGTGTGTGACCCTGCTGCTGCTGCTGAGTCGCTTCAGTCGTGTCCAACTCTGTGCAACCCCATAGACGGCAGCCCACCAGGCTCCCCTGTCCCTGGGATTCTCCAGGCAAGAACACTGGAGTGGGTTGCCATTTCCTTCTCCAATGCAGGAAAGTGAAAAGTGAAGTCGTTCAGTCATGTCCGACTCTTAGCGACCCCATGGACTGCAGCCTTCCAGGCTCCGCCATCCATGGGATTTTCCAGGCAAGAGTACTGGAGTGGGGTGCCATTGCCTTCTCTGTGTGTGACCCAGTTGTGTCCAATTCTTTGTGACCCCATAGACTGAAGCCCACCAGGCCCCTCTGTCCATAGGATTTTCTAGGCAAGAATACTGGAGTGGGTTGCCATTTCATTCTCCAGGGAATGTTCCCAACCCAGGGATCGAATCAGTCTTTCTTGCATCTCCTGCATTGGTAGGTTGATTCTTTACCTTATTGTGGCATAAGAATAGACAAATAGGTCAGTGGACTAGAACTGAGAGTCTAGAAATAAGCCCATGTGTCTATAGTCAATTGACTTTTGACATAGGTGCCAAGATCATTCAGTCTGAAAAGAATAGTCTTTCCAATAAATGGTACTAGGATGACTGTTGGAGGAGGCAATGGCACCCCACTCCAGTACTCTTGCCTGGAAAATCCCATGGACGGAAGACCCTGGTGGGCCACAGTCCATGGGGTTGCTAAGAGTCGGACACGACTGAGTGACTTCACTTTCACTTTTCACTTTTATGCATTGGAGAAGGAAATGGCAACCCACTCCAGTGTTCTTGCCTGGAGAATCCCAGGGACAGGGGAGCCTGGTGGGCTGCTGTCTATGGGGTCGCACAGAGTCGGACACGACTGAAGTGACTTAGCAGCAGCAGCAGCAGCAGCAGCAGCAGGATGACTGTATGTTCACATACAAAAGAATGAAATTGGACCCTTTCTTCACACAAAACACAAAAATTAACTTGAAATAAATCAAAGGCTTGAATTTAAGAGATGAAACTCACAAGAAAATATAGAAGTAAATCTTCATGACCTTGAATTTGGCAATGGACTCTCAGATATGACACCAAAAGCACAAGCAACAAAAGATATAATCAATAAACTGGGCTTCATACAAATTAAAAACTTCTGTGCCTCAAAGCATATTTGCAAATCATGTATTTGATAAGGAATTTGTTTCTAACATTTATAAAGAATTCTTACAATAAAATAGTAAAAAAGACCACCAAATTTTAAAATGGGCAAAGAATATGAACAGCCATTTCTACCAAGAAGACATACAAATGGCCAATAAGCATGAAAAGATGCTTAACATCAGATCAGATCAGATCTGTCATTCAGTCATGTCTGACTCTTTGCGACCCCATGAATCGCAGCACGCCAGGCCTCCCTGTCCATCATCAACTCCCGGAGTTCACTCAGACTCATGTCCATCGAGTCAGCAATGCCATCCAGCCATCTCATCCTCTGTCGTCCCCTTCTCCTCCTGCCCCCAATCCCTCCCAGCATCAGAGTCTTTTCCAATGAGTCAGCTCTTTGCATGAGGTGGCCAAAGTACTGGAGTTTCAGCTTTAGCATCTTTCCTTCCAAAGAAATCCCAGGGCTGATCTCCTTCAAAATGGACTGGTTGGATCTCCTTGCAGTCCAAGGGACTCTCAAGAGTCTTCTCCAACACCACACTTCAAAAGCATCAATTCTTTGGCGCTCAGCCTTCTTCACAGTCCAACTCTCACATCCATACATGACCACAGGAAAAACCATAGCCTTGACTAGATGAACCTTTGTTGGCAAAGTAATGTCTCTGCTTTTGAATATGCTATCTAGGTTGGTCATAACTTTCCTTCCAAGGAGTAAGCGTCTTTTAATTTCATGGCTGCAGTCACCATCTGTAGTGATTTTGGAGCCCAGAAAAATAAAGTCTGACACTGTTTCCACTGTTTCCCCATCTTAACATCAGGGCGATGCAAATCAAAACCACAAAGAGATCAAAGTTTATCTCCACTAGGACAGTGGTAATCCAAAGATCAAATAAGAACAAGTGTTGGTATAGCCACTATGGAAAACAGTATGGAGGTTCCTCAAAAAAATAAAAATGAACTACCATATGATCCAGCAATTTCACCTCAGGGAATATATCTGACGAAACAAAAACACTATGAAAGAGATACTTGTATCCTCATGTTCATTGTTGTTTTAGTCACTAAATTGTCTCTGACTCTTTTGTGACTTCATGAACTGTAGCCCTCCATGCTCATTTGTCCATGAGATTTCCAGGCAAGAATACTAGAGTGGGTTGCCATTTCCTGCTCCAGGGATCGTCCCGATCCAGGGATCAAACCCGCATGTTCATAACAGCATTATTTGCAATAGCCAAGATATGGAAAAGTGTTCATCTATGGATGAATTAATTTAAAAGTTGTAATAAATAGAAAATCTATCTATCTGTCATCTATTTTTCTGCCATCTATCTCTCTTCCTAAAATCTGCAGTTGCAATAACATAAATGGACCTTAAAGGCATTCTGCTAAGTGAATTAAGTAAAGGCAAATACATGATTTCATTCATGGGTAGAATCTTAAAAAAAAAAAAAAAAAACAGAAGAGAAAAAGCCAACTCATAGATTTGTTTCCAAAGGTGGGAGTGTTGGAGGAAGGAGGAATTGGATGAAAATGGTCAAAAGGTACAAAATCCATATAAGATAAATAAGTTCTGCTGCTGCTGCTGCTAAGTCGCTTCAGTCGTGTCCGACTCTGTGCAACCCCATAGACGGCAGCCCACCAGGCTCCCCTGTCCCTGGGATTCTCCAGGCAAGAACACTGGAGTGGGTTGCCATTTCCTTCTCCAATGCATGAAAGTAAAAAAGTTCTAGGCATGTTATATTCAAAGTAACGACTGTAGTTAACTGTGCTGAATAGTATATATGAAAGTGAAGAGAGTAAATCTTAAGAGTTCTCATCACAAGAGAAAATTTTTTTCTTTTCCTTTCTTTTATTTGTATTTATATAAAATGATGGATGTTGACTAAGTTTGGAGAAAGCAATGGCACCCCACTCCAGTACTCTTGCCTGGAAAATCCCATGGACGGAGGAGCCTGGTGGGCTTCAGTCCATGGGATTTCGAAGAGTCGGACATGATTGAGCGACTTCACTTTCACTTTTCACTTTCCTGCATTGGAGAAGGAAATGGCAACCCACTCCAGTGTTCTTGCCTGGAGAATCCTAGGGATGGGGGAGCCTGGTGGGCTGCTGTCCATGGGGTCGCACAGAGCCGAACACGACTGAAGTGACTTAGCAGCAGCAGACTAGGTTTACTGGGGTAATCATTTCACAATATGTGCATGTGTGCTAAGTTGCTTCAACAGTGTCCAATTCTTTGTGACACTATAGACTGTGGCCTGCCAGGCTCCTCTGTCCATGGGATTCTCCAAGCAAGAATACTGGAGTGGGCTTCTATGAGTGGGTTCCTCCAAGGGACTCTTCTCGACCCAGGGATTGCACCCACATCTCCTACATCTCCTGCATTGGCGGGTGGGTTCTTTACCACTAGCACCATCTGGGAAGCCCAATCATTTCACAATATGTGCAGTCAAGTCATTATGGTATACACCTTAAACTTTATACCACGCTCAATGTCAATTACATTTCAATAAAACTAGGGGAAAGAAACGTTGCTGATGAGGATGTGGAGAAATGAGAAGGCTCATACATTGTTTGTGGGACTATAAACCCGTGTAGTCACTTTGGAGAACAATCTGGCAGTTCTTCAAATGATTAAATATCAAGTCACCATATGACCCAGCCATACGTTCCCAGGTATACCCCCAAGGGAAGTGAAATCAGGGTTTCATGATATATATTTTTAAATCAGTTCACTTTTAACTAGTTTTGTATAGTTTCTTATATAGGTATATTGTACATAGCATATTGTGAGTTTCCTGCACATAGTATACTATAGAAAGCATATTTGTTTTTTAATCCACCTGTAAGTCTCTGTCTTTTGATTGATGTATTTAGACATAAACATTATGATGTGTTTGAATAATATTTTACTGACTTTCTTATATTCATTTAATCTGCTTTTGTTTCTTTTTTCTTTTTGTCTCCCATCACTTGAATTAATTGAATATTTTTATGATTCCACTTTTTCTCTGCTATTGACCTATGACTCATTATTTTATTTAATGGTTGCTGTAGGGTTTATAATGTACATCTTTAATCAATGACAGTCTACTTCCAAGTAATATCATACTGCTTTTGTAAGGAGTTTACAAAAGTGTATCTCCAGTTCCTCTTTCTCATTCTATGTACTATTTTTAAGGCCTATTTAATTAATTTATTTTTAGCTGTACTGGGTCTTCCTTGCTGTGCAGTCTTTTCTCTGCTTGCGGCAAGCAGGAGCTACTCCTTGTTGTCGTGTGCGGGCATCTCATCGGGGCGGCTTCTCTTGAGCAGCCTGGGCTCTAAGACACCTGGGCTTCAGTAATCATGGCACATGGGCTAAGTAGTTGTGGCTCCCAGGTTCTAGGGCACAGGTTCAATAGTGGTGGGGCATGGTCTTATTGCTTCATGGCATGTGGGATCTTCCCAGACCGGGGATCAAATCCATGTTTCCTGCAATGGCAGGTAGATTCTTTACCACTGAACCACCAAGGAAGCCCCTATGTACTATTTTTATATGCAGTTTTGGTTTTTCTTTGAGAACTTTGAAGATGTCACTTCATTGTTTTCTAGCTGCCGTGATTTCTGACAAGTACCTTTGTCCCTCTGTAAATGTTTTTCCCTCTCTGATTGCGTTCAGGATTTTCTCTGTCTTCTGTTTTCTGCCTGCATTACGTACCTACATGTTTGTTTTGTTTTGATTTTGTTTATTTCTTCAGGGTAGGTGTATTTATACTATTTTATGTTTGCTGAACTTCTTGGATCTGTGATCTGGTATTTGTGATTAATTTTGGAAAATTCTTGGCTATTAGTTTTTCAAATAATTTTTCTGCCTTATTCTTTCCATCTTCTTCTGTAATTCCAATAACAGATATGTTATACCATTTGATATTTCTTCACAATGCTCTATTCTCATCTGATCTTGCATGCTGTGCATTTTTTCCATCAGTGCCTTTAACATATTAATCATCATAATTTTAAATCATCTGCCAGATGACTTCAGCATCTGGGTATGGTTCAGGTTAATTATTTTGTCTCTTGAAGGTATATCCTTTTTTTTTTTTTTTTTTTTTTTGCATTTTCACATGCTTCACAATTTTTGTTGAAAACTGGACATCTTGTGTAGGACAATAAGTCTGAGGTAGATTTTTATGCTTGGAAGTGGACATCTCTTTCCTTTGTTAGGCCTTTAATGTGTGGTTTATGTTAATCTTATTAGGAGTTAGGCCCAGTTTGAAGTTTGTTTTTGCTATGGTTACTGTTGGTACACCAGAGTCTTCAAATTTCTCTATAGCTAGAATGATTACCTCTGGTTCTGAGTCTAGTACCTTTTCCTGTTCCTTCCCCAGGGCTCGAAGGTTTTATCCTGTTTTCTTATCCTGGGTGTGATGGATTTTTACCAGTGCCCTGAGTGCAGCAGTTTGTGATGGTGTCAGGAGAGATAGAAGAGAACAGATGGAGTTTTGCTCACCTCTTGCAGTGATCATATTTTTCTCTCCCCAGTCTTATCCATGAGTGTCTGGTGGAATTTGTGGAGAAAAGTCCGGCAAGAAGGCACCCACTTGCTACTGTGCCTGTGGCCGCCACAGACACCACGTTGTCCCACCAGCCTCCATCCAGCCTCACCAATTTGTCTGCTACTCTAGATGAATTCTCCGGCCCACATCTGGCAGCTTCTGCCTTAGATGAGCCATTATCACAGTCTTCCACAGTGTCTCTCAAGATTTGGGGTGATTTGGTTGTCCTTCATCCTCAGTTTTCTCATGGTTTCAAGAAAGGACGTCAACTTATGGACTGTCCATCTCATAATATAAGAGAGGGAGGGATAGCTTTACCAGCTATCTATATCTTTCCTCAGGTTTTCTAATACAAACTTTGAATCTATCAAGCTTTGGGGAGAGGATCTTAATTTTCTTTTCCCTCAAATGTTTGCCCAACTGAGAAATTTGTATTTTAATCTTCTTAATTTAATCTATTTAGAGGTTTTAGTGATGATGTGACAACTACACTCTTAATTTTGTTTCTTTGAAGCTGAGTTTTACTCAGCCTTTGTCACTGAGGGATTCAGTTTTATCTTTTACTGTTAGGGGTTAAGAAGGTGTTGCATTTTCCAACCCTACAAGTCTCTGATGTATGCCCTTTCATTCCTGCTTGCAAGGAAGACAATTATTTTTAAATTATGTTTTTCTTGTATTACCTTGCTAAAGGAAACCTTTAGTAATTAGTACACACTGTGAATATTCTATTGTCCAAACTCTCTCCAAGAGCTGTAAGTTTATTACAGGTGATAATTTTGCCAAACAATTTTGCAAACAATTATTTTCACCGTACAATCGTGTCATTCATGATTTTCCCAGCCTCTGATAATCATTTCCTGACTGTTCGCCACCCACTACAATGTCAATGTTGCATATCTCAGGTTTGGGTGTTCATAGGATCTCATTTTTGATACTGATTTCCACATCACTCACGACAGCCTAGGTTATGCTAGGTTGATAAGCAACCCCAAAATATTTATAGTTTCTGATAACTAATGGGCTTCCCAGGTGGTTCTGATGGTAAAGAATCTGCCTGCCAATGCAGAGGGCATGGGTTTGATCCCTGTGTTGGGAAGATTCCCCTGGAGAAGGAAACGGCAACCCACTCCAGTATTCTTGCCTGCAGAATTCCATGCACAGAGGATCCTGGTGGGCTACAGTCCATGGGGTTGCAAAGAGTCAGACATGACTGAGCGACTAACACACACTTAACCAATATTTTTTTTTTCCTTTCTGTGTCCATCATGGATTGGCTGACTGCCATCAGCTGAATGTTTGTGTCCTCCCAAAATTTTTATGTTGATGCCTTAATTCCGAGTGTGATAGAATTTGAGAGGTAGTTGGGTTTGAATGAGGCCATGCAGATGGAACCCCATTATGGGTTTGGTCCCCATGTAAGGGGACAAAGAGGCCCAACTCTTTCTTCCTCTGCCATGTAAGGAAGCCAACAAGGGGACTCTTACCAGAACTTGTCCATGCAGGTGCCCTGATCTTACACTTACTTAGCCTCCAAAACTGTGCAAAATGAATGTGTTAAAGTCACTCAGTCTATGGTATTCTGGTTGTAGCAACCCAAGCTGGCTAGGACTCTGGATGAGGGCTCTGCCCCACATCTTAGCACTGTGAATCCCAGGCTGCACGAGCATCCACTTCCTGGAGCTCTTGAAGTTTCCACCCTGAAGTAATTCGAGTCACTTCCTCTCCTATTTCACTGGCCGAGGCAAATCACATGGCATGTCTGATTTCAAAGAAGCAAGTAACTGTAACCCACGATTGCCCACAAGAGAGAGAGGCAAGAACACCTGGAAGACAGACAGGACCTCCAGACCTCATAACAAGACTCATGTTTACTTCCTGCCCGCTACCAATCCAAGTGTTTTGGATTTTACCCTAGTCTTGCTTGCAAAAGTGGATTTTTGGCCAGATTTGGCCAATCAGAACACTGAATCGTCCTGACCATAAGGACTGGCTCAGAAATGGGCTGAAGACCCAACTTGATCAATGAGACTCGATTCAGGACCTCCTTTGGGATATTGCTGAGAAACAGTCTCTTTTCAATGGACACGGAAGTATAAAATGCAAGTCTAGAACTGACAGGGGCTGTACTTTCAGAGAGACTTGCCTGAAGACATCAGGAAGGAAAAGCAGAGATGGAGGGAGAGGTGGGGTGAAAGAAAGTGAAGGAGAATGAGCAAGAGAGATAGGAGATAGCTGCAGCAAGAGTGAGGACAAGGGAGGGAGGAGAGGCCCTGGATTCAGTCATTCCTGACCCACTCTAGGACTTTTCAGCTATGAGAGCTAATAAATCCCTTTTTGGCTTGAATTGGTTGTTATCACCTACAACCACTAGAGTCGTGAACAACATGCTGCCCTTTAGGTAGGTGGCTATTCAGTTCTTGTTCCTGGAAGGACTTAGATGTGCTCAGATGTTTTCCCCCTCTTGCCAGAAAGCAACCAACAATCACTGTGAAGCAAGAGTTGGCCAAAGATACATGTGATAGATATTCAAGACCAACCTTAGATCATCAGGTTTAAAAGGCACCAAATCAATAGAAAGTCATTAAAAATCAATCCCGTGACAATGGATGCTCTGGTTTACTTGCCCTCACTCACCACTTCCAGCCTCTAATGCTTGAATCATTTCCCATTGATATGCGAAGCATATGCCAATTTAAATTTATTGGAGCACTTCACATTTTTAAGTGCTTAAATTTGGAAAAGATGAGCTTTATGGGGCCAGCATAGTGTAGAATGATCAGAAATGTTAAGAATGTGTTGCACTTTTTGTCATTTCCAAAAGGTTAAAGAGTTGGGTTTATGAAATTCAAAATGATTTAAAATCATAAAATTGCTTTCGTCCAGTGGCAGTATTTGAATTTGGGAATTTGTAGGAAGCCTGGTTTACTTTCCAACTTACCCAAAGTGGCTGCCACATTTCTAGGAACTCCATCTTGCCTCAGATGGGAGTCACCCATCAGATAACTCAAAATTGAATACTGTGCTCATTTTTAATCTGTCATTTAATTTCTAAACAACTTGGGCTTCAGGTAAGCATGATATATAATGATTTCAAATATTTAGCTAAACTCATATTCTTGAAAGAATTCCACTCTCTCAAATTAAAACTCATTTAAGAATTTGAAGTGATTTTAATTGGTCTTCTCTCCAGGCTGGAAAAATCCTATTTCGCTTTTAAAAACATTAATTTTTTGTTTTGCCCCGCTTGTTAAAGACGCATATGTAAAGTTACTGCAATCAGCACTGTGATTTCTCGAATCGAATCTTAGCCTCATACAGTAAACACTGATAAATCTGCAGAATTTCAAACGGCTGCCACAAACAGGTGATCACTTTGTAGTGTTTCCTCGTTACTCTAATGCCGCAGCACCCCATCCACTTCTCCTGATGCTAAGTACTGGGAATATTAAAACCCAATTATAAATTAGGAGGGAGCCTGTTCCCCTCTCCAGTCTATGTCAGAAGCCAGGAGGACTCACAGGCACTGAGCGTTAGACCGACCCTTTGGAATCTGCCTCCCCTCAGCTCGTCATTCTGTACAGACCATTCCCTCCCCGAATTTTACTCAGGTCAACCTGTAATATTTAATCACAATAACAATCCTTTGCATTAACATATTTAGCCTTGGTGCCAAGGTCCAAATTTGCTAATCTTGTCCTTAAATATATGTTCACTGTGAAATAGATGAACATTCCCTAACTTTAAATCACTAGTTTAAAAAGCTCACATTTTATAACAGTGATCAAAAGTGAAACACGAAAGGAGGATGCATAAATCCAAATGCAGAGATGTATCAAACACAAGGTGCTTGTCAATCCTGTGGACTTTTGTGCCTTGAATTGGTCGCATTTCCGCCTCCACCCCAAATTCCCAGGGATGGCTCTCAGCCTGGCCTGCCTGGCCAGTCCTCAGCATCTCCCAGGTGGTCAGCCCTGCGTTCTGTCCGGCCGTTCAGCTCAGCAGAGCAGTCTTGTCTCACTGTACCCCACACCCTGTCAAGACAGGCCCTTGCAAAGCCAACACGTGGTGGATGCCAGCCCTGACCTCTCCTGGAGCACAGGGAGGCATGGCAATAAGCTGCCCTCTGGACCAGACCCCGTGGCTTGTGCTTGGGAGTTAGAGAGAGCCGTCAACTTCCCACCTCTTGAGTCGCCCACTGAGATACATGAAGCTGGTCAGAAAGGGGAAAAAATAACTTTGATCCAGTGAGACACTTCATCAAGAAAATTCCACAAGAAATCGGTTGTTACCTGCAGATAACAACTGGTTTGTTAGCTAATGGCTGGGGGCAAAGCCAAGGCCAGTTATAGCTCCAGCTGTCCAGTCATTAACTGCAGTAAAGACTGATTTTGAGGAGGTTATTGCTGTGATAAAATATCCTCAAAAGATTATAACAGCAATAGTGTATGGGAAAAAAAAAGTCTTAGTGGCTATAGTATGACTGAATGGCTGCTTTTGAAAAATTGGCCGCTCCCTGGCGGTTCATAACCGATTTTCCACCAGTCAAAAGCAAGTTGTGCTCTGTTAGGTTTATTGTACAAGGCAATAAAAATATTGGCCAGGTTAAATTGTCAGCGTGTTATGGCATTAACCATTCTTTTACTGTGTTTAATTTAAGCGTTACGATGATTCATTATGGAAGAACGTGTCCCATGCAAATGAACAGACATCGAGTGTCAAAAATATGCAGCGTGGTTTTTTTTAAAGCAAAATTAATTTTTATTTGACGGCTTCTGTAGGCGGAAGGACATCTAAGATGTGGCAAAAAGTGTACATATACTTTTTTTAAATTGCTATGGCATTCTGAGAGATTGAGTCATGACAGTACTGTTTCCCAGAGTGTCTGCTTGGCCTTAAATAAAAAGTCCTTGCGGGCACACGGAGCTCAGCCCATGACTTCTGCAGTGACACGGCCTTGGCCCTCACCTCCAGGCCCAGTCCTACATCCTGCCCGTGGCCTCCAGCACGTCTGACTCCAGAGGACTCTCAGAGCCACTTTGGTGGTTCCTGAAAAAGCTACATTCCATGGCTGGGATCTTATCTGCCTGCCTGGGCTTTTGGAGACACTTCCAAGAAAGATGTGGCCTTCCAGGACGGGTCCTGAGACAGCCAAGGCAACAAATGGCCACGACCCTGCCTGTCCCTAAGGAGCATTCCCAGACCACCCTGTGATTAAGGCTTCACTCTGTGTGCCAGGAGGTGTGATTACTCAAACAATCATGCTGGTCAGGTGTCCATCCCTGTCCAGGTGACACAGGTCAGCACGAACCCGAACAGCACCTGACACACACCAGGAGGGTCAGTTTCACAATCTCTCCCTCCCCTCAATCCCCACAAAGCCAGTCTGTGGCCTTCCTGTGGCACATAGCAGATTCTACCTTGTATGGAAACACGTGTGATGGATCCTACCACCCTTCCCTCCCACCTCCACCCTCCACAGTATAAGAACCATGAGCTCCTTAAAGACAAAAGGATGGGCCTCACCGATCCCATGGAAGCCTAATCTCCCCAGGTCTGGGGAAGAGCACCTCTGGTGCGTGTGCATCCTTCCTGAGCAGGCAGGGCTCCCGCCTCCCACCATGTCCCCCTCACCTGCGCCCAGCGAGTTTCTGGGTGCACGTGGAGTCTGTCTCAGGGACCCCCACCATCCTCAGCTGCCGCACTACTTTGGGCAGTTCCAGAGTGTGCTCGGAGAAGGCAATGGCACCCCACTCTAGTACTCTTGCCTGGAAAATCCCATAGATGGAGGAGCCTGGTAGGCTGCAGTCCATGGGGTCGCTAAGAGTCGGACACGACTGAGCAACTTCACTTTCACTTTTCACTTTCCTGCATTGGAGAAGGAAATGGCAACCCACTCCAGTGTTCTTGCCTGGAGAATCCCAGGGATGGGGGAACCTGGTGGGCTGCCGTCTATAGCGTCGCACAGAGTCCGACGTGACTGAAGTGACTTAGCAGCAGCAGCAGCAGCAGAGTGTGCTGGTTCCTCCTCTCCTGCTCCATCCCATCCACGGGGCAGCATCAACTCTTCCACAGGATGCAGTCTGCTGCCAGGCACTGGGCCACAGATGCACTGGCACCTTCTGTCTGCCTGAGGGCACACTCGCACATGCTTGGGGCCCACTTAGTTCTCAGAACTGAACAGGATACCAGCTTCCTTGCTCCCCTGCAAGCTCTCAGGCCCATTCAGGCTCCAGGCTGAATTCCAAACAGCCCCTCCCACCTCCCAAGAGGCCCCAGCGTCTCTCCTCCAGGGATGCTGAGAGCAGGTTGGGAAGGCTGGTCCTCCCTCCATCTCGGGACCCAGCCCAATGCAGCAATGACTATTGAGTGGAAGAAGCGTTGTCTCCCCAACCCCCCCAGTAAAGACTCTGGTGGCCCCCACAGCTCCCCACACAGCTGGACCCCAGCCATGGACACCATAGCCCGTACCAAAACCAGGACCAGCCCTTTGGGTGACGCAGGAAGGAGCTCTATGGGAGTGTACTGAAGAGAAACTGGTGGTGAGCTGAGAGGGATAGCTTTGGTTGGAGAACTGAGGCCCCATTGGCCACACCCTGGGAATGTGCTCAGGGTCATGATCAGAGACCCCTGTAAGCTCCTCAGAGGAGGGACCTGTATTCAGCACACTGAGGGAACACCCCCTAGGCCCTGGGAACATTCTCAGCATGCCCACTCATACATGGCACTCACGAAGCTGCACACACACATGCACACACGGACATTAGCCACCTTCTTAGTCAGCTCGGGCTGCTGTAACAAAATACCACTCATGCAGAGATTAAACAGCAGACATTTATTTCTCAGCAATCTGGAGGCTGGAAAGGCTGAGAGCAAGGTGCTGGCTGATTCAGTTCCTGGTCAGAGCCCTTTCTGGCCCAGCATGTCCTCACACAGCAGAGACAGGATGGTCTCAGGTCCTCTCCTTTTCTTGTAAGGGCACTAATCCTATCATGGGGCTCCACCTTCCTGACCTCAGCCAATCACAATAACTTCCCCAAAGCCTACCTCCTAATAGCTCACATTGTGGGTTAGGCCTTCAGTGTAAGGATTTGGTGGGGGGACACATTCATTGCATAACACTCCTGCACACACATACACACACGTGCACCCTCACATGTGTGCATAGTGTATCCAAACACATACGAGCGCGCACAGGTTTGCATGTCCATACTGTACCCACATACCCAGACTCACACCTGCACAGAAATGTGCACACGTGCTCACATGCTTACAGGTTATATGTGTGATCACACGCACACCTACACGCACACCTTTCTCATACTGACTAATTGAATCAGTGGTTTTTAATGAGCACACACGGTAAGACAGGCCAGTGCTCAACTGATCTATTCTTGAAAAGCCCACAGTCTTGTCAAATAAACACTGGAGTGGGTTGCCATTTCCTTCTCCAATGCAGGAAAGTGAAAAGTGAAAGTGAAGTCGCTCAGTCGTGTCCAACTCTTCGCGACCCCATGGACTGCAGCCTACCAGGCTCCTCCGTCCATGGGATTTTCCAGGCAAGAGTACTGGAGTGGGGTGCCATTGCCTTCTCCGAAAATAAGCACAGGATTCCTAATAAACGCTGGAGAGGGTGTGGAGAACAAGGAACCCTCTGACACTGTTGGTGGGAATGTAAATTGGTACAGTTACTGTGGGGAACGGTATGAAGGGTTCTCAAAAAATTAAAAATAGAATTACCATATGATCCTCCAATCCCACTCCCGGGCATATTTCTGGAGAATTCAAAAAAAATATATGTGTCCCAGTGCTCCCAGCAGCACTCTTTACGAAAGCAAAGACATGGAAGCAACCTAAATGCCCATCAACAGATGAATGGCTAAAGAAGACATGGTGTGTATATATATGTGTATACACACACACACACACACACACACAGTGGAATATTACTCAGCCTTAAAAAAGAATAAAATAATGCTGTTTGCAGCAACATTGATGGATTTAGAGTTCATCATACTAAGGGAAGTAAGTCAGACAAAGACAAATATCATGTATCACTTTTATGTAGGATATCAAAAATTATACAAATAAAGTTATTTAAAAAACAAATAGACTCACAGACATAGAAAACAAACTAATGGTTACCAAAGGGGATAGTGGGGGGAAGGGCATAAATTAAGCATTTGGGATTAACATATACACACTACTAGACATAAAAATAGATAAACAAGGGCCTACATTATAGTACAGGGAACTATATTCAGTATCTTGTATTACCACATAATAAAAGAATCTGAAAAAGAATATATATAGTCTCCCAAGGCAATAGAAATAAAAGCAAAAATTAAAAACCGGTACCTAATCAAACTTATAAGCTTTTGCACAGCAAAAGAAACCACACACAAAATGAAAAGACAACATAGAGAATGGTAGAAAATATCTGCAAATGATGCAAGCAACAAGGCCTTAATTTCTGAAATATGCAAACAGCTCATGCAACTCAATAATGAAAAACCAAATAGCCATCAATGAGCAGAAGACCTGTTTCTCCAGATAAGACACACAGATGACCAATAGGCATGTGAAAAGATGCTCATCACTGCTGATTATTAGAGAAATGCAAATCAAACTACAATGGAGTACTACCTCATACCAGTCAGAATGGGCATCAACTGAAAAGTCTACAAATAACCAATGTTGGAGAAGGTGTGGAGAAAAGGAAACCCTCCTATAATGTTGGTAGGAATGTAAATTGGTGTAACCATTATCGGAAACAGTATGGAGATTCCTCAAAAAACTAAAAATAGAGTTGCCATATGATTCAGCAATCCCCTTCTTGGCACATATCTGGAAAAAACTGTAATTCGACAAGATTCATGCATTTATATGTTCATAACAGCTCTGTTTACAATAGCTAAGACATGGAAGCAACCTAAATTCTAAACGTCCATCAACAGATGAATAGATAAAGAAGATGTGGTATATATATATATATATATATATATATATATACACACTAGACACACACATATATGTTTATACACACACACACACACATATATATATATATACACACATGAATACTACTCAGCCATAAAAAGAATGAAAAAGTATGAAGTAATGTCATTTGCAGAAACATGGATGGACCTAGAGATTATCGTATCTCTGCCAGTCAGACAGAGAAAGCTAAATATTACATGGTCCTACTTACATGCAGAATCTGAAATATGAGCCTATCTATGAACAGAAACAAACTCACAGACATAGAGATCAGACTTACGGTTGCCAAGAGGGAGGGAAGGATTGAGGATTTGGGATTAGTAAATGCAATTGGTATTTATAGAATGGATAAACATCAAGGTCCTACTGCAGAGCACAGGGAACCATGTTCAATATCCTGCAATAAATCATAATGGAAAAGAATATGAAGAAGAATATGCATATATATGCATAACTGAGTCACTTTGCTGTACACCTGAAACTAACACGACATTGTAAATTAACTACACTTCAATTTCTAGTTAACACACACACACAATTGCCAAACCAGGGATTCTGGTCCTCTGAAGGCTGGCCTCAGAGAACTGCAGGTGTGACCGGCAGGATCCAGTCTGGGGAAGGCTGCTGGAAAAGGGGCCCAGGAAGCTTGGAGTGTTCTTGGGCGCAGGTCTCCAGGCAGAGGAGGGTAAGGAGGCCTCCAGGCCCTGTCCCCATCCTGAGGCCACCAAAGTCACCAGAAGCTGCTGCCTGGCCAGGATGCCGGGGAAGGAGGCAGGCCACCTGAGCCTGCTCAGTCCCTCCAGCCAACACGCGTGACGCTTCCTTCTCTACCTCTGCTCCACCTGCAGCACAGGCGGCCATCCTGGACAGCGCAGAGGTGCCCAGGGGCCAATCTGCTGATGGGCAGAGTGAAAGCACAGGGCCTCCTTGACCCCCTGCCTCCTGGGGCCCCCACCGGCTGAGATACTGCGTTCTCCCCCGCCTTCCACCCTCCCCCATCCCAGCCAGGCTCTATCTCTGCAGGGCATACTGTGGGAGAGCTGCAGAAAGGGCCTCCACCCTTGCCCACCCACTCTCTCTGTCCACTGTCCCTGCCCCAGGGCTCCCAGGGCCCCCAAGATCCAGACTCCATCCACTCCACGTCCATCTCAGCTCACTCTGTGCCCCTGAACCCTGAGAGGTGAGCATGTGGGGAGGGTCGCAAGGTGAGGGCTGTTTGCGCCACACATTCTGCTTCCCGTTTCCCCGTCAGGGACCAGGCAGCCCCAACTCCTCCCAAGGCTTCTTACCTTCAGCGGCACCAGAGCCCGGTAACTGACATGGCCACATGGTGGGGGGAGGTATCTTCTTTGAGTCTTTAGGAAGACCTTTGGCAGTTGCGAGCAAGCTCTGCTAGGGAGTGGGGAAGGGAGGCTTCTCAGGCAGTTGGGGGTCAGACGCCAGCCAGGAGTTAGGACACCGAGGCTCTTGTCCGAGGGTGCTGGCAGGAGCACGTGCCCTACCGGGGACTCAGGGACCCCCACTGTGAAACGTGAGGATGTGTGGGGGCAGCCGGGCGCTGCACACGGCTTCAGTCCTGTGCACATGGACCCACTTGACTCGTCTGTTTGTTCAGCAGCAATTACTGAACAGCAGCTATGGTGGGGATATGGAGAGAGAGAGAAGCCAATCCACTCTTGCCTTCCCAGAGCTGATAGCTGGAGGGGGTCAGACATAACCAAATAGTCACCTGGGCTGAAGGAAGACAGCCACTGTTGATGGGGCAGTTGTGGAGGTAGGTGAAGGGTTAGAGCAGCACCACAGAGTTCTAAGTGGGGCACGGGCATCACTAAGGAGGAGGGGACAGGGTTCCAGACAGAGGCCCCCGACCAGCTGGGCCACCGAGCAAGGTGCAAGGAGGGTGTAAGAAATGGGGTGCAGGAGGCCAGAGCTTACTGCAGGCTTCACAGGAGCTGAGGAGCTAGGGTGAAGGCAATGGGAGTCCACAAAGGGGTTCGCTCTGGAGAGAATGCATGAGGGCCAGGGCAGTTGGAGCTGGGGACACACAGGGGCTGGGGCGGGATCCAGGCCATGGGGGTTGGGGGGCTGTGCTGGGATGCTTGTTGCTGTAACTGGGAAGTGGAGATGTCCCAGCTGGGAGGAGCCCTGGGATGGGATGAGTCTCCTGTGTGGGGATGTATCTCTGTGACTGTGCACACACGCGTGCGCATCCGTGTGTGTGCCTCTATACGTGTGAGGGTGTACATCCACACGTATGCGAACCCCCATGTGTGTCTTCCTTTGTGCCTTTGTCCATGTGGTGTGAGCACTGGCCTGTGTGCACATGCTTTGGGGGTGACTGGCACTAGGAAAGGTCCCGCCAAAGACACACTTCACAGGGCTGACCCGGGGGGATTCTCCCTGCACCCCTCTGCGCACCTAGACTAGGAGACCAGGATTTCCTGAGAAGTCCTCCTGCTTGTCTCTCCCAGGGGCAGTTGGGTGCTCCCCACTCCAGCAGCCCAGAGACTGGCAGGTGAGTGGCCAGCGTGTTCGTGGCAGGGACTTTAGGAAAAACCTAAGGATCGCAGTAGATCCTAGTGGTCATGTGTGAATGTGGGAGTTAGACTATAAAGAAAGCTGAGCGCTGAAGAATTGATGCTTTCGAACTGTGGTGTTGGAAAGTCCCTTGGACTGCAAGGAGATCCAACCAGTCCATCCTAAAGGAGATCAGTCCTGAGTGTTCATTGGAAGGACTGATGTTGAAGCTGAAACTCCAATACTTTGGCCACCTGATGCGAAGAACTGACTCATTTGAAAAGACCCTGATGATGAAAGATTGAAAGCAGGAGGAAAAGGGGACGACAGAGGATGAGATAGCATCACCGACTCCATGAGCATGAGTTTGAGTAAACTCTGGGAGTTGGTGATAGACAGGGAGGCCTGGCATGCCGCAGTCCATGGGATCACAAAGAGTCAGACACGATTGAACGACTGAACAACTGAACGGAACTGAACTGAAGGAGCCCAGGGCCAGGTCCCTTTGTCTGCATTTCACTAGAGCCATTCTAGCTCGTGCTGTGACATAAATGAAGAAGGCAACAGCGAACACTTGTCCTGCTTGGCTCGCCCTGGCTCCCGAAGTGCCTAGTGGGCAGGGACACTCCAGTCGGTCATCTCCCTGCAGTGGGGTCCAAGGGAGGGCAAGCACCCACCACCACCTCACCCACAGGCGGGGCCAGCTCCTCCGGCAGCCCTGGGGTAGGAGAGAGCCTTCTCCCAGTCAGTGGCACCACAGGCCTGTTCTGGCCTCCACAGAGAAAGAATCTGAACTTCAGTCCAGCACCTGGCCCAGAGACACCTTCAGAGCACCCACCGCTCCTCTGATTTCGGCTTTAATCCACCCGCATACATCATTCTGTATCAAGGATTAATTTTATCATTGTATTTTCTAAAACTATATTGCAACACATTGTGTTATATCCGTATGCATTTTGCAAGTGTAATACAAAAAAATGAATGAAATGATATATAATTCTTATTTATTTTTATTACTAGCCAACTCAGTGTTGTACACAGAAAAGCACAGCCCCAGACAAGTCAATATAATGTATTTCAGCACAGTGGTTTAGCACAATTTACTTTAGGAATGTGTCACCCACAAACATAACTATTTTTCTGCTCAGAGAGGTGAGGGTTGGAGCTATGCTCTTAAATTAAAACCCATCCAATTCCAGACTTAACAAAGCACCGTTTCCCCTAGATCTTTCAGCAGCAAGCCTGTGAGTATTTGCGGTATCTCGGCAAAAGCCCACCCGGTCCCCATGCTACTTTGTTCTGAAAGCCAGCGTTTGACTAATTCTGTACTCCAATAATTGCTAAATCAAAAGAATTTATTATCCCTGAAACTTTAAATGGGAAGGAAATAAGGGGAGGAGGTTCGCACTGAACCTTAATAATGATAAAATTCAACCACGGTCAGAGACTTGCCAACCTATAATCCCAGTCCAGGAGAGCATGGGGACAGAGGAGGAGGGTTGGCCGGAACTAAGGCAGCCATGTTGCCTTTCCTTTTGGCAAAAAAAGAACTGCTGCGGGTTCGTTGCTGGGAAAGGAGAAAGACTGGCTTGATTCTCCTCTGTTACCTGCTTAAACTGAGCCTAATTCCTCTTATTTTGCTGGAACTGATTTGGCTTAATTCTCTCTCCCCTAGTTCGATGTCTTTTGCCATATTCTGGGACATTTTTCAAATAACCCTGACATAGAAAGGAAGAGGAGAGGCAAAGGGGCGGGAAGAGAAAGAGCGGCAAGAAGTGGGAGGGCGTAAGAAGACATCAATTAAACAACGTTGCTGTCGGAAATCAGAAACGCACCTCTTTCCATTTGGAGCACACATGCGCTTTTGATGGGGATCGAGCCAGCGTGCCCTGGCCGAGCCAAGATCCTGTTGCTGTAATCACCAGCAGAGGTGCTCACGGGGAAACTGCCTGAAAAACAAAACCCCACTTTTATTTCCTTTTCTGTCTCCAGGTAGACTTCTGGTCATAAAGAATGTGGGGGAACAGGCTAGATGTGTGGCCTGCTGGGGACATCATCTTTTTAGCTGGTCCTCTCAGAGGCTGCCGTTGGGGGGCCCAGGGTTACAGGACAACAGATTCCACACTTCCACACGTGGTTTTTGTGAGGGCCTCCTGAATGCAAGGTCAGGTAGGCCCCAGAAGGAGGTCACTACTGCAGACTCAGGGATTGGTGACATTCCTCTTGATCCAAGCACGTGCTGGCCATGGA
Organism: Bos grunniens; assembly: GCF_055505025.1. Classification (NCBI taxonomy): domain Eukaryota; kingdom Metazoa; phylum Chordata; class Mammalia; order Artiodactyla; family Bovidae; genus Bos; species Bos grunniens. The sequence goes on along the minus strand of NC_141182.1, from coordinate 40,872,849 downwards.
CAACGTGCTCTCTGAAGACTGCAGGGCTCCAAGTGGTCCCTCCTGTACTGAGGCTACCCGTGCAAAATCTGTACCCTCAATGCGTACCCACGCCCTCCACACTCGACTGTGGCCTCCATGCTCAGTCAAGTCCTCTACGTTTGGCCACGCCCTTCCACTAAACCACACCCTCTATGGTCAGCCACGCCCCCAAAGGTGGGGCTGCCCTACACCCTTGACCACGCCCTCTGCTCGGCTCCCCCTTCAAAGCTCTGCACCTTCTACTCAGCCAACCCTGCTGCCTCCCCAGATAAACACTTCCCTCCCCAACCTTGGCCTCCGTCCCCCTCCCCAGTGCCCCCTGGTCCTCTCTGTTTCACTCTCTCCACTTCTGCTGAGCTAGATATCTCTTCAAACCTAAGACAGATCATGTGGCTGCCCACTGAACACTTTTCAAAGGTCTTTTTATGAAAACCAGGTATTCGTCTCTACAGCACTTGGCCCTAACACCTCATCCCTTCATTTCAGCCACCTTCTGCCACCCTCCTACCCTATGCCCACTCTCCTGCAAGGACCTTGCTCACTGTCACCTGCAGAGCCCTTCAGCTCCTCGGAGACACCCCCTCACTCGGTCTCTAGAGGTTCTGTATGCCCTCCTTCAGGATAATTAAGGTAGTGGTGATTGTGCTTTATTTCTGTGATTGACTAATATTTTCTCTTCCCTCCTGTGGCTGGAGCACACGAATTACATTACCGTTGGCTTATCATTTCATCCCAGAGCCTAGAATAGCACCTGACATAAAATTAAAGTGTATTAGCTAAATTAAAATTGCAGAATAGGAGAATATTTACCAAAATATGACAAATATCAGAGATTGGGTTCATGCTCTAATATATAAAGAGACCTTACAAGTGGATTATTTTAAATAAAAGAGAAGTCTGAGAGATGGAAAGGCGGTTAAAGAATTGATAACATAGGTGCAATCCCATCTCTTGGAGGGAAGCCCACACTACCTTGGACTCCTTCTCAATGAGCCACTTCACCAGTCACTCTTCTGTAAGGGGCCACACTCCAACATTTGCCCCCTCCTCCCAGGGCACCTCCCTTGAGCCAGGACACCTGGAAAAGCTCAGTAATATCCACTCCCTGACTTGCTCAGGAAAGCCAGGGGAAGAAAAGCAATTACTCCCCAGGTGGCGACCAGGGCCAGACTCTAGGAAATCAGAGCATGGGCACCCGTGGGCCACTCTTTACCTTGGGGCTGCTTCTTACAGGTTCTACGTGAGTGAAGTAGTTATAAACCAAATGTCATGCACTTGAGGAGAACTCCTTTTAAAAAATACCTTTGGCAAAATCCTTTTCAAAGTAAAGCAGTGTGTTTGTAGTGAGTTAATTCTTCTTCTTTTACCGAATATTCGGGCATTTGTATTTGAGTTTACTAAAGGGAGCCACTAACTTTGTAAAGTACACGTTTCCACTTTGATGAGATCCCTGGCCTCAGCTTACTGTTCACTCCTTATTTCCCTTTGCCTTGATCTTAATAATGTTGTGCCATATGTATTTTTTTATCCGAGTTAAACACTTTTGGAGCCAGATGGGTGCGATGCAGTAAATAAGCACACAAGTATGGGCAGTAACCTCGCTGTCTCTCCCCCCTGCACCCTCGTGGGGCAGGTCCGGGTGCTGGGGAACTTCAGAAGACCACGGAGACACACGCAGAAGGCCGATGCTCAGGAGTTAGAAGGCACTGGAATAGGGGTCGTGTTGAGAGTGGTCTCCGAGATATGGAGAGAGCCTTTGTTGGGTCCAGTGGGCTCGGCAGAGGCAGAGTGTGAGGTGGGGAGGGGACACCTATTTCTGGCCATGGCTTGGCCACTAGGATGTCCAGAAATGGGCCATGGCCCGAGGTCAGGCTGACTGGGCTGGGGACCAGGAATTGTGAGTGGGTCTGGGGACGAGCTGCTGGCTCCACAGTGATGTGGCCACAGCCTGGAAAAATCTGCTTAGGTGAAGAGGCCATGTGTCAGTTTGTCCATCTGTCTGACCATCTATATCCAAGCATGCTAACTAAGCGACCGGAACTGGAGGGGAATGATAATGTGGCCGATTCACCCTCAGAAGGAGCTGAGGGCACAGGGCCAAATATTCTCGGATAGGACTTTTTTGTTTCCGGTGTCCTGTTCAAAACCAGCTGCAATTCTTTTTTTAAGTACCATTTCAGTCGACTTTTTGAAATGAAGGATTTGTATTTCAGTGCAAAATCTGCATTTGGACACCACAATGAGACTCAAATTCTCTGTCTTTGGTTCTTCTCCTCAGACAAACCAATTCTTTCCGGGACTTGTAAATTTGCTCAAGATCAAATGCCACGTGTGTTCAGAGAGTGACAGCCCAGAGACACCCATGGTGGTGGGGGAGAGGAAACACTCTGTCCTCACCACATATGAGAAAGACAAATCACAGAGGGGCCATTCCTGACCTGCTGGATATGTTCACTTGCCAAAGAAATGGTACACACAAGTGAACTCTAAAGATGGGCTGAGGACAGGGGCACTAAATACAGGCAACTAGGAATCAAGTGATCTTTGCTGTCATAGGGACAGTGAGGGAAGTAAATACCCATTAGGAGAAAAAAATTGAAAGGAAGGATGAATGGATGGATGGACAGATGGATGCATAGCAATTGAATTCATGACACAAAATAATATTTGAGTTTTGCAGTTATAAGGATAATACTAGAGAAAAGAAGGAGTATGATGAGAAGAAGGGAAAGGGGAGAGAGGGCAGAAGAAGGAGGAAGGTGCGGGAGTTATGTGACTCCCTGGCCAGTGTAGTAATAACTGACGGTATCAGCCAGTGGATGCAGAACCATTCTGGGGATGTTGGAAAAAGTCCACATTCAGCAGAGGAAGGAGAGAGTAAAGGAAGCAGCTCTGTCTTTCAGATGCCATCAGCATGAAGTCCAGACCTTGGACAACATGTCCTGGATCTGTCTGCAGGTGCTCAGAGTTAGATGTCTCTCTTGAAAAAGAAAAGCATCTGACGGTTACATCTGACATAGTGGCCAGCTCCCTGGATTCACGCCGGGTTAAAAATCATCATTCCAAAGGGGCACACAAGAAAGAGGGTAAGGGACCCCATGTTTGTCCTGGGCATGCTAAAAGCATTGGGTTGGTGGGGGACACTAGACTCCCACTCTGTCAAAGGTGAATATTCTAACCATGGGGCAAAGTGCTTAAGGGCAGGAGCCTGGGAGCTGGGTGTTTGGGGACCAGAGACCCACTCTGCCACTTACTGCCTGGGAAACCTCAGACAATTGCTCTTGGAGTTTCAGCTTCCTAACCTATAAACAGGAATGTGATGGATAGTTTTCTTTGTCAACCAGCCTGGGACACAAGATGCCCAGATATCTAGTTAAACATTATTTCTGGGTGTATCTGGGAGGCTGCTTCTGGAAGAGATTAGCATTTGAATGGGTAGACTGAGTAAAACAGATGGCCCTCCTCAAAGTGGATGGACATCACCCCATCCATTGAGGCCTGAAGAGGACAAAAAGGTGGAGGAAGGGAGAACATGCTTCTGTAGAAAAGCCTGACTGATAACAGGGAGTTCCTAAGATCGCACCCAGTCCTCGGGCGGCGGCACGGCACCAGACTCTGAGTCTGGGCTCATCAATGGAAGAATGATGAAAGAGAATCCAGCAGAGCCAGAAGAGGTGGCGGGGCCCTCTCTGTAGGGGGAGGCCTGGTAATGAGCACAAGGACTCAGAAAACCATGCTCCAGGGACACCTTGCTTCACATCCTCCCATTGCCATGGTGACCTATGAAGGCAGGGGCCTGCTTAACACTAGTTAAAAATTAGAAGGCCCTCCCTGTCCCATTCTCTTGAAACCTACCCTAACGCCTTATTTGCAGAACAAGGCTTCATTCCTCTCAGAAGGCAGACAATTTATGGAGCATAGAATTCCTTGGATACTTAAGTTGCGGTTGTTGCTACTCATTTCAGTTCTTCCAAAAGAAGGGCGGCTGGGAGTGAGATGGCTCCAGCTCACCTGAGGGGGAAGCCTTGCCTCCCACCCTCCTTCCCCTGGGGCCAGGACAGTCCATTCAGGACTGGGGTCCCTGACCATGCTTGGCTACAAGGACAGGCTGGTGTGGACAGGAGACTCTGGGGGCTGCTCTGTCCCACCCCATCTTAAGGGCGTCTCCAGCAGGGAGCGAGAGTGCAGACAGGGGGGTGAACCCATGGGTGTGCAATGGGAGATGAGACAGGTCAAGTTTCCACCATAAGGGTGGGATGGGGAGAAGAAGAAAGTGTTTGGGGCAAAGCAACCAGCCTTGGGGGTCTTTCAGAGATTCCTGAAGAGGTAAACCAGGGCTCCAGTCCCACCTCTGCACCAGCCTGCTCGGTGTCCCTGATTGAATTCCTTAACCTCTCTGGGCCTCAGTGTTCTCACTTTAAATGAGGTGAGGGGAAATGACCTTTACACCCGTGCAGCTTCCAAACCCTCAAATCATTTCACTTTTCCTGAGAGGCAGTGGGGGGCTGAGCAGGTGTGTGAGTGGCTGTGAGTGGGAGCACCTTGCAGCTGGTCTGGGTTTTGCAGAAAAGGAGCCATTCCTCTTCCCACACGGACCCCCACCGAGGCCTCCATACTTCTGGGACCCAGCAGGGGTAGTACCTTTCCTGTCATTCAGTGGAAGTCTGGGGAAGTCCTGAGCAGACAGGGCCTGGGAGCTTTGCGAACAGCGTGGACATGGGAACGGCAGGCTTTGGACCTTGCTGGGGAGTAGTCAGGGGGTGGAATGCCACGGGCGTAGAGAAGAGGGGATTGATACTCAGACAGCAGTGCGGGGTCTAGAGATCCCAAGGGGCCAACAGCTGTTGACAATAGCGTCCTTGAGGTGCTCTTGCAGATCGAATTCTTTCACTCATCCCTGAGGCAGGAAAAGGTGAGGGGACTTATCCAAGGTCAGTGGCTGATATCTGTTTCTAGCTCTGGTTACAGATCCCAGTTCTCCCATTAAGGAGACTGTTGTTCCCACAACCTCAGTCCTATGGTCTGGACAAGCCTGAACCCTCTCCCCACTGCTCTGTCTACCAGGTACCAGGACAGGGGCATGGGGCCCAGACCTGACCAACCAACCTAGGCCATCACCCTGCGCACAGTGATTGGCTCAGCAACAGGCATGCATCCTGAGCCTGGCCAGTGAGATGCCAGGCTTGCTCTTGGCACAAGTGGGAAGCAGCTTTTCTGCTGAGACCATGGAGCTGGAGGATGTATTGCATGCCATTGTCTCTGCTGCCCGAGGAGAAAGCCAGCCTTGAGGCAAGCAGAGCTGAAAGGTGGACGAGAAGGAATCCTGTC